>NC_133526.1:86852789-87154089 GCF_048544455.1 Silene latifolia
GTTGTGTATTATTGCATTATAACATGATTGTTGTGGATTGTTGTTAGTCTCACATTAGTGTCGTGATTTCATGGTAGCATGATAATGGGTGGTTAATGTTGGTCTCATAATATCATTGGATTTGCATTATAACATGTAATTGGATGTTTGTGTCTTAGTAGATGGTGGTAAATGAAGGGATTGCATTATAACATGTTAATTGGGGAGTATGACTTGAAGTATCTGTTTGATTATTGATTTACATGAGTACTTGGCTTAATTGGCATATCATATCCCATATTGTGTTATATGTGATTGTGGAGGATGTTGGAGGAGTTGTGGTAGTGATACATTGTTGTTGAGGAGACGTAAGGCGGTTAGGAGACCGTCTTACGCTTGGGTCGCCTCTTGGAGCTTCCCACTCCAAGGGGGATGTGCACATTAATGACTTGAGTTATGGAGGGACGCGTGTGGTTGACGCACGACGTCTGGCAAGGGTCCGGTTAGCGCCCGGGCTCGGGACCATGGGTGTATCCCGAGTACCTGTTTTACAGTCTGCGGTCCGACTATTTGGTGGGCGGTGATGCGGTGCCGTCACCGGGTGGTTGGTACCGTGGGTGTATCCCGAGTACCGGTGTCGTGGTTGTGGTGTTGTGTTAGATGTAGAGTCTTATCTTGTGTATTCATTTATCATGTTGCAACTTTACATTCTTGTATCGTGTCATTAAGTAGTTGTATTATTGAAACTCATGTGTGTTGGCTGTGTGTCAATTGTCACCTATTTCCGTGGTGGTCTGTCAATCCATATGATATTTCTGATCATATGGGGAGCAGTTTGAGTACAGGTTTGGCTTTAGTGTCACACGGGACATGGGACGAGACACGGACCTTGGAGTCAAGTTGCCTAGTTGGTAGATGACATAGACTCTAGTCGAGTTATATAATGTATAATTCACACTTGTATTCATTTACTCATTTGTAATTCATTAAACATGTTAGTTATATATAAAGAGTTCCTTAATTGTAGTTCCGATTCACTACCTCGGGAAACAGAGATGGTAATGCTCCCAAATACCTTGGTCAGGTAGATGGGGGTGTCACATCAACGGGGTTCGTTAGGGGTTAAAAGTGCGCTAAAATAAACCAAATCAAATATCCCTAAACCTAACCTTTACACGTCCCGAGTAAAGAGGTAGCTAAAACCAAGACCTTTATTTAAACTAATTCTAATAGCACGTCCGATACCAGATAATTAGCGGGTCTCGCTCTGCCCCTTCACTCACAACAAGACATCCATGTGGTAGAATGCCTTCTTGCAAGGCAAGATGGGACTTGCCAAAATGGCGATGCATCCAACATTAAGCACATTAACAAGTTAAAGGATGCATCTACAAAAAGAAAGGCCACTTTCCACATCTAAGTGGCGAAAATCAACTAAAAGGGAAATAATTTAAGAATACACACTCCGTCATAGTTACTATTTCTACAAACCACTAAGTCCAAGAGGATACAAACAAGTCACATCCAAATAGTGTCAAACTAGGTCTACTTTCGTTTACAATCACTAAATGATGTCGTCAAGGGCGATCGGATGGGATGGAAGGATGATCCTTATGATGTTAGTGGCATATGACATGTCAAGTTTCAAATTCTTTACAAGAGTAAAGGTAAAGGATCGTCCCTTGCCCAGCAAGGTGGCATAACAAAAAGATTTTTGGGAATGAAATGCTCAACTCATTATATAAAAAGTGGATTTGACTAGCATTCAAAACTTGGCCTCATTTAACTTTCACATTAAAAACTTGAGATGGGGTTTGTCCCACGCGTGCTAGTGTCCTTTGCTTTCGCCAATCGTTTATTAGGCAGCCAGTTAACCTCTAAAAAATAGCCTTTTGGGGTGATATACACTCTTGTCTTTGGTCACGATCCAATTCACGACTATTATGAGGGCCCAATTCAATGGATCTTCTCCAAAGGCATCAAAGTGGTACGCCTCCATCAAAACGACTTACTTTCGTAACATTTCAACATTTCAAAATACTTTGAGGTTTCCTAGGTAATTAAAAACGATTCCACAACACAAAATCTTTGAAATGAGCACTTCAAACTTATTCATGAAAAGTATTTTTGGGCTGCTAAACCGCCAAGTTAATCAAGGTCACCTAGACAATTTAACCAAGTCCATATCATATCATAGGCTTGGATAGGTGACTTACATGCAAACCCTTAGCAAGGCCTTAGTTCATGGGACAAAAAATACTAGTATGACACTACCTAGGGTGTCTTGAATCTATTCCAGTAGACAAAGTCTTGAGGAGAAAAGGATTTATGATGGCCTATGTATACATGTCAAGCTTCCCAATTAGGCATTTCAAAATTTTTGCCTAAATGCAACTACATGCCATGATGCAACTAACATATATACAAGTCTAATGCATATGCAACTATCCAACTAAATGACACATAATCTAATACAAACTCCTAACATCACATAGATACAAAACCGCAATATCGAAAATGCACCACATTGTCATTAACATAAAAAGTAGGGAAAAGAGATTGGAACGATCATACCATGCGGTTCTTCGTTAATCCCTTAAGGATGTCTCGAATGTGGTGTAGTCCTTATGTGAAAAATGTAACAAACACACAAGTATATACAAGTCTACACTACAAAAGTAAACAACATGTTTTTGGGATTTGATTTATTTTTTTGAAAATTAAGAACTTATTTTTGGAATTTTTTTAAAAATTTCAAATTTTTATAATTTTCGAAGTATAATTTTAGATCCCCACACTAGCATGGACATTGTCCTCAATGGACAAAGCGATAGGAAATTGTCCTCAATGGACAAAGCGATAGGAAATGAATGCAAGTGCAATGCATGGAATATTCTAAGTGTAAATGCATGAACTAAAGTGGAATGCATGAACTAAGATTGAATGAAAATGTTGTTAAACTAAGCGAATGCTAAGCTAAGTTACATGATGCATGCTTTCAATTAGGTAGATAGTCAATTTGAATTGACTCAGCTTCCATGTGACTAAACTTCCCCAAACCGGTTAAGGCTAAGAGGGGGAAGTTTGGCCACAAGGCTATGCATGAATGTAATTTGTCAATTTGGATTTTCTTTGAAGGAGCTTGAAATTGTCATCACCTTGATGTTGCTAAGGTGGAAAGTCCCTTGATGGGGCTAGGACTAGAATCAAAGAAATTCCAAATCGTCTCTAAGAATGCAATATGATACGTGAAGTAAGATCTAAAATGCAAGTTAAGTTAAACATGAGAGAAGAGATAGAAAAGGGAATATACAAGGATCATGGTATGGATGTTATGTAACACCCCCATCTACCAAGGAGCCTTAACAAAACCTTCCCTAGTAGATACGGGCATTACCATCTTCGTTACCCGAAAAATAGTATATCATAACGTCAATAAAAGAACTATTAAAGTGTATTAAAAGTTTAAACCCAACAAAAGAAAGATACAACCGGTGACTAGAACAACTACAGTGAGACTACTCCATGCCGAGAGTCGGTGAAAGACTCGTCCCTCCGACGTACGTAGATAAGCTTCACATATCAACACCTGCTAAGTCTGACTGCTCACCATAATGGATCACCGCAGACACATAACAAGAAAGAACAAGGACAAAACCACACAAGGTTAGTAACTGAAGAACAACATACCAAACATAGTACAACACAAGCACACAATTCTCCTACACCAACACTCCACTAATCATCTGACTAACGCAAATGTATAGTCCTGTCAGATTACCAATCGCAACCGGTAATCCACGCCGCCAGTGGGGACCGCAGCCTTACCACCTAAGCCTCGCTCAAAACCATAGAGCGAATAACCCATGCCCATTAGTGTGCACATCCCCTTTGTGGCGGGAACCACAAGGGGCGAATCAAGAGCGTGAAGCCATTCCCGAAGATGACTCCACTCAGCCAGGGACGCACACCGCACTCCGCACACAACACTACAATTACACAATCAGAGATACTGCACACCACACATGACAACCAATCAACAGTACTGAGTAGGAAATCTACCTTTAGCAATCGGCAGCCAATATTGTATACATCCAATATGAAGACAAGGCAACCTCCATTAACACCTATCACCACCAGAAGGAAAACCCCTATTACTAACAACCATAACCACAAAGAAACCTAGGTATGAAGGTGATGATGACTTACCTATGCTCGGCATTCCGGCGACAAGACCGCGACCCGACTCAAGTCTCTGTCCCCATGGTGTCTCCAAGTGTAAGGGATCTCAAAAGGTTGAAGTATCGTGAGGGAGAAGGTGTGTCGTCGATTAGGTTTTGGGAGAAAAGAAATGAAAACTGATTTGGGTTTACGACTTTACGATTTATTACTTATCGCAGAACTCGCCGTACTCGATCGAGTATGGAACTTACTTTATCGAGTGGCCTCTACTCGATCGAGTCACATGACTACTCGATCGAGTATCCTACGCTAGATCGAGTTTCTCCATTCCCAAAGGTCACCAAGTTTCAAGTCCTTTTGTATGAATGGTTTCAAGAGGTCTAACATCGGTTTAAGGTCAGTTAACAGGCAGTCAACGGGACCCTAACAGGGCGGGTATTACAGTCTTCCCCCCTTAAAAAGAACTTCGTCCCCGAATTTTAAATCACCGTCTCCCACAACCGAAAGTGTATCCTAAGCCAAGATGATTAGCAACAACCCAACCCGACAAGAACCACTATAACCATACCTGAACATACCACCCAACCTTCTATGGCGACTAATCATCATCATCCTCTCTCGCGAATATAACAATCAAAACACAACTCTATTACGAGCCATCATCCATCAGTTAACAATCGACAAGATGCATAGATACAAACTATTACTTTAATTTTACCAAGCGAATTCAACACCATACAACACCAAACAAGTTCAACATAATTAAGTTACTCAACCAAATTCATATCTTCATACAATGCAACAACTAAATTACTCCACAAATGATTAATCATTTAAACAACACTTTGATTACTTTAAAAGAACCAACAATTAAATTACTTTAAAAGACGACATTTTTGGCATTTTCACGCGCGACATTATTCTTCCCCTCTTAAAAGGAATTTCATCCCCGAAGTTCACCTTTAAGATGAGCTATATAACGATAAAATAAAAACCATCACCTATCCTTGACATTACAAGATTAACATGCATTCATGTGGGCATATAAGATGAAAATAAACAACAAAAATGAATTTTCCATGCCTAGCAATACCGCTCGATATATATAGAAATTTAAAAGTAATTTGCCTATGTAACATCATGACATCATTGCAGTCAACATAGTGCCAACATAACCATCTCAAAATGGTCACCAAATGATTAAATAAACTTAGCAACCTCATAGAACGACAATTAACAAAAATTAGTAGCTACATAGAACTACAATTAATGCATACCGTCTTGATACCACTCATACATAAGTAAAAAGCATAGAGGTGACTATCAATGGTCTTAATAACAACATATGAGTTAACCAAAATACCCCATGGTCCCAAGTGAAACAATAAAATGGTCTCTATATACGTGCAGGGGCACTCGATCGAGTCCGGTATACTCGATCGAGTACAGAGTAGGCCAGGTTACTCGATCGAGTTAGACATACTCGATCGAGTATGTGCAGGTCAGAATGCTCGCTAAAATGGAACATACATGATACTCGATCGAGTTGAAGGTACTCGATCAAGTATCTCCAATTCAGAATACCCTCTTATGCCACATCAAACAAAGCAATATACCAAATTTCGGGGTTTCATCCCCGACATCATTGTGCCTACACCAAGTTTAGAAAATCCAAACACAAAATATGGCTTTATGGCCGATTACAAACCAAATAAAAATCCAGTACTGCAAGAATTAAGATAATAATCCAACACAAGTCCACTAAAACAAGCATGAAAACAAGGAACAGTCACTCAAGGTCACCGCCACGATCCTCCTCCATCTCATCATGCCCTTCGGCTCCTGAAATGCCAGCTCCTGGCATGCCTCCTCTAAACCCTTCTCCGGTAGCGGCTCCCGTCCCTAGATCTCCTCCACTCCTCCACGGTTCTAAGCATCCATAAGGGTAGCTCGTATGGGCTCCTCATGTAGCCGGATTCACCCCGTAGGAGTTAAATACACCACTATCGTTCCCTACGCCGCACCACCATATCGGTTGAGCCAAGTTGGTCCCGACACCCTGAACGTAAGCCATCTCATGAAGGTTCTGGAGCACTAAAGCATTCGACACCCTCTTTGTGAGCTCACTCACCTGCATCTAGGGGATAAAGGAAGAAGGGTAACTGGGGTACTGGTAATGAGGTGGTCCCTGCTACATAAAATGAGACTCCCCAACAACCTCTCTAGCTCTTCGGGGTCCTCTACCCTCCCTAGGCACCTGGTCCTCCCTCCTAGCATGGCCTCCCCCAAACGGCTCAGGCATCTCTTCTAGAAGGTCATCAATGATCAAGTAAATCTGATCGGGAAGGTTAGCCTCTGCACTATCAAGGGCAGTCTCAGTCAATGGCTCATTCACAGGAAGATGCTCCAAGTCAGGCACTCTCATCCAGCTCTTACTCCGCACTCTCCAAGCCAAACCTTCATCCCCTAACACCCGCAACCACTTCTGATGAATGAAGTAATCCTTATCCAAGGTTGGAACAATGGGACACATGGGTTTGAGAGCCGGCGAAGCCTCAAAGTTGGTTAACCTCTCAGCTAGACGGGTGGCGATAGTGACGCAACTGATGTGGTGGGTCGAAGACCTAGCCATCAAAGCTAAACTAGCACATACTATCGCCGAGGCACTGTAAGAAAACCACTTCTCCCGGGTGGGGTTAAGGTAAGATATCAACAACATCACCTCATGTTAGTTAAGCTTACTCACATCCTTCCTCCCGTACAACAAACAAGTTAAAGACGAGAGAAATATCTTCAAGGTCATGTATGGAAGTGTGCCCACCTGCATATGCCCAGCCGATCTGTGGACAATGGCAGCGGCCTTTTGAAAGCCACGCTCGGCGGCGTAAAAATGCTTTTGACCGGATCGTTTTAGATCGGTCGGTTTTTCTCGGTAAGGGTCTCGAAACGATTGGAGATGTTCGGAGTCGCCACCAAGCATTTGTGGGATGCTTGGAACCCGTTCGAATCCACTTTATATCTCGGTCAAACGAAGCACAAATCAGTGTTTGACATAGGTACTAAAGATAAGGAATCGTCCCTCTTTAGCATCATATCTCTAGAATGACTCTCGTACGCCCTGAATAAGGTCGTCCACTATCCAAAGCTTCCGAGTAAGAGGTGAAGGTACGTATTGGGAAGCCCTTTAATCAGACACCCAATCCCGCCCGCGGGAGCGGCCACTACTGATCGATCTTGGTTGGTTGAATGCAAAAGTTGATAAAACGGTTTAAATGCGTGAATGCGCATCCAATAATTTAAACCTAACATGTGAGAGCTTTCTAATTCGGTTGATTTAATCCAAGTATCAAGTATAATATGTCGAGTTGGATTTATGATTGATTTTCATGCAAGACGGAAATTAAACATCCATTTACCGAGTTAGGTTTATGGTGCATAACGCGATCCATTTGTCTTAGTAAGGCATTTTTCAAATATGATTTTTGAATGAGCAAATTAGTCATTTGATCCGTCCTATATCCGGGTTAACCGGAGTCGGGGTCGTCCTAGACTAATGCTGGAAGGGGAACAGACCCTGCACCGTGCAGCCATATGAGGTGCGAGCCGGTTGTCGGTGTAAGGGGGTCTCCCCTAGTTTGAAATAGAAAAGAAACGGCCTGTTTAGGCGCGGGCCAGTCAACGGTTTAAGACGCATTCTGAACATTTGAAAAACGTTTGTAAAACGTATTGAAAATGGGTATTTGAACCCGTCTTGGTTTAAAAGGGTCGTTTAGACCGTATTTGTTGATTTGAGGAACGAGACTCGAATAATCATCATTATTTTGATGATATTCGGTGTCGGGTTCGACTTGACAAACTTGACATAAATAGTTTTGGAAATAATTATGAACTAATTGTTTTAAATTCATTTGAATATAATTAGTCAATACTCATCATCGTACCCGGGTTAAAATGCGACATGGTATGTAGAACCAAGGATGACTTTGTGTTGGTGACTAATACATTTATTTTGGAAATGTAAAGAAATGATGAAAGACTTTAAAATACCTTCCAAAATGTAAAGAAATGAAATAAAAGGTTTTAAAATACCTTTTAAATGTAATTAACCAAATATTATCACCAAAACACGGATTAAACCGTCATGATATTAAGAACCAAGGGTGAAAAATGTTTTATGGTTAAAAACTTGTAAAAATAAATAAAAGGGTTTGAAAATATTTGAAATGGTAAAAACCGATTACAAATATGAAAAGAGATTAAAGAGGAAAGACGAGAACAAACACGGTTGAGTCTGACCTAGACACCCCATTGAGGCGTGAGCCTCTGTGCATAACAAAGGGTTCCTGTCTCAGGCCAAAACTCAGTTTTGGCTCGTCTAGCCTATATTTGGATCGTGTTATGCGTGATTTAGCATGTTATGGTCATGAAATAAGTAAAGACATGATAAAAGAAGGATTTTTACACCCTCATACTTACATGTTTGGTTATGGCGAGAAACCGACGTAAGTGTATCACCTCGTTTGGTTGGAGAAGACTCGGTTTAAAACTGTTTTAGCAAGTAAAAAGAGTGTTTTATTTAGATTAGTGACGGTGTAGTGGTCGAAATGGTCGGTCAAGTGATTTAATGCACGATGACGATACCAAACAATGTGTAAGGCTTGTATTTACGACCGGTAGGTCGTAAATACGCGTCGGATTGTGACTTAGGAAGTCAAGCTAGAATTTTAAGGGATAAAGAGGGGGCGGACACTCGCGTAAGTTCTCAAATGGGGGCATTTGAGGGGTATTTATAGGAAAATGAGTTGTTGTGTGAGTTTTGAGCGACGTGGCCACCTGGGCTGCTCAAAGAGGCGCGAGCCACGTCGCGGGTCTTCGAGGTGTCTTGTCGCTTTCACACAAATGCAATCATGATTTGTTCTATCCTAGGATTTGTATGCACATGTTTGGTACTTGAACATACATGAATCCGGGAAATCTTAACATGGAAGCATTTGAATGGTTTGTTTTTGTTTTTGACTCGGTTTGACTCGTTGTTGGAGTCGGGATTTGAATTTTGAGTCGATTTTTGGTCCGGTGTCGGTTTTGACTCTAGTTAGTGTCATTGCGGCCCCGTTGTCATGCATTAAACACTCCAGGTACTTTTGAAAAGTTTTGAAATGTTTTATTTTCGAAATCGTTTTAAGTTTTCCGACGTAAAGTTGTACACGAACTGTCGATCAAACGTCGCGATTCCAAAGCATGTTATAGTCTGATAATCATCGGGTGTTTGTTGGAGTCTCAGCAGATACTGGGTATCTACATCATGTGCTGAACATCATTGATCATCATAGCACTCGAGGTAGGGGCAGGTCTACCAGTAAACAAAGGCAGGTAACTACTGGCTCCACACTCAGTCGGGACATCACTAAGATATCCCTTCTTGAGCCGGGTGAGCCTCAAGTGGTAAGAAAATTGGTCCAAAGTCGGATAAAAGTTGGTGTTCATCAACCTAAAGCCCACCATCTTCCCCGCTACATCATAGGTAAAGGACCTCATAAACTCTAGGGTCAGAAAAGCATATGAATGCTTCCTCAACCGATACTACCCCTCCAAACCCAACATCTCAAAGATGTGATGGACATCTACCTCTATCATCAACTCCTCCAACACACCCACATCTATGCATCTTGTTGGTTTCAAGGTGCGGCCTAGCAAGCTCACAAAGGCGTCCCTTTGTTTGAAATCAACAAAGATTACCGTCGGGTACTCGGGTTTCTGCGGAACTACGGGCCCTTAGCTCCCTTCTCATACCTCCTCCGCGGCAGCAGTGTTAGCTCGGATTCTCTTGGTCTGTCGTGTGGCAGCAGTTCTCGGCATCTATTTCAACATAATTAGCCAAACATCGGGTTTTAAAACTCAAAGTGGAGACTTTCAAATGCTTTATACGGAAAAAGACGATGCTTAAGATGAATTTTCTTGCCAAAACATGTAAAATTGAGAGCAAACATGGTTTTACCAACTCCTCTTACCCTTTGTAATTTATAAAAGATGGTTTAAAATCTCAAAATACGGAGTTCAAGCAAGTTATAGAAGGATTCCGTGTTGATTTCCACCGAAATTAAGGTCAACAATACGACTTTTGTAGCAAATTTGGGACAAAATTTCAAACTTGTATACTCAAAAGATGAAGTTTTAAGACGGAATTTTTGATATAAATAGCTAGAATCAAGCATAAAATATAATACTACTAACATCTCTTACCCTTTTCCAACCTTTTAAGGTGAATAAGATGAACAAAATCGAAAATTTGGGGAAACCCTAGAAAAATCTAGGTTGAATATTGTCAAAAATTGAGTTTAATTTGTAGTTTCTAACATCAATAACAAGGATTCAAGGTAGTTTCTATCAAAGTCTAGCAATTACAACACAATCTTAAGGCATAAAAATCGAATTTTCAGAAATTACAACACTACCATATGCTTCAAGTTGTTTAAAATAAAAAAAAAGGAGTAAAAAGTTACCTTGAATTAGTTTGCAAACGAATTAATTGGATGAACTTAGGGTGATTTGGAAGAAATCAAGCACAATTACACCAAGTTTTTGTAGAGAAAGAAATTTTATGAGAGTTTTAGGTTTAGAAAGAGGAAATAAGAAGTAAGGAATGATAAGAATGGGAGTTATAAGTCCCGAAATTTTTAGAAATCCCGTGTTCTGTAGCAGCGGTACTCGATCGAGTGTCTGAGATACTTGATCGAGTAGCCTCTACTCGATCGAGTTTCAGCATTGGCAGAATTGACATTGATTCTGTTTTCCAACAAACACGATCGAGTGACCCACCTACTCGGTCGAGTAAGGCTTACTCGGTCGAGTACTCCCTTGTACTCGGTCGAGTAAGTTAAAATAACCAACGAATGATCACGAAATGATTGGTCGTTCCTGCAAAATAACAAATCGTTCGGAGTCTAAGGCATACTTAGAACTCGTCACTAATTATCTCCATACTAATACTATCGATTATCACTACTTTACATATAACACAAGTACCGCGACTAAAACATTATAACTCTACTCTATTACATTCCATGCAACATACGATCCTGCTATTACGTACTTTAATCCATATATTCACCCATATCGATAACGGTATTCTACCTTATTCGTATGCATATAAAATCTCCCAACGATCATATGCTCATACCATTCATCGAATATAACAAACGTTCAAACCAATTATCACATACATGCCACCACATGTCCATACACATGCTTCTAATACCTCCCATTATACCATTCACATACTCACGCATACACAACTATACAAGCAATTACGCATCACATGTACTATCACCTACACACATGACATTACCTTTATATATATATGTATATATATATATATATATATGTATATGTATATATATATATATGTATATGTATATATATATGTATATGTATATATATATATATATATGTATATATATATATATATATTACACACACATGCACACACAATTTCCGACTCAATATCCCCATTCGAAGTGGCTGGCTTAAGAATATTGGGGCCATGATTTTGGAATGAGGGCGCCTTCTCACCCAAAATCGAGTACACAAGGGGCTCCCAACACATATACGCCAGACTCATTTTATTAGACTCACTACGTTCATTATGTTCATTGGTTATGGGTTCCAAAATCGTCGCTCTGATATTACTTTGTAACACCCCCATCTACCATGGAGCTTTAACAAGACCTTCCCTGGCAGATACGGGTAGTGTATTGCAAGTTTAAACTCAACAAAAGAAAGATACAACCGGTGACTAGAACAACTACGGTGAGACTACTCCATGCCAAGACTCAATGAAAGACTTGTCCCTCCAATGCACCTAGATAAGCTCTACATATCAACACTTGTTAAGACTGACTGCTCACCATAATAGATCACCGCAGATACATAACAAGAAAGAACAAGGAAAAAACCACACAAGGTCAGTAACTGAAGAACAACATACCAAACTAGTACAACACAAGCACACAATTCTCCAACACCAACACTCCACCAATCATCTGACTAACATAAAGGTATAGTCCTGCCAAATTACCAATCACAACCGGTAATCCACGTCGCTAGTGGGACCTAAGCCCCGCTCAAAACCATAGAGCGAATAACCCATGTCCATTAATGTGCACATCCCCCTTGTGACGGTAACCACAGGGACCAAATCAAGGGCGCGAAGCCATTCCCGACTATGACTCCAATCAGCCAGAGACGCAACCTACACACAAACACAACACTACGATTACACATTCAGAGACACCACACATGACAACCAATCAACAGTACTAAGTAGGAATTCCTACCTTTAGCAATCAGCAGCCAAAATCGTATACATCCATATAAAGACAAGGCAACCTCTATTAACACCTATCACAACCAGAAGTAAAACCCCTATTACTAACAACCATAATCACAAAGAAACCTAGGTATGATGATGATGACTTACCTATGCTCGGCATTCCGGCAACAAGACCGCGACCCGACTCAAATCTCTGTCCCTATGGTGTCTCCAAGTGTAAGGGATCTCAAAAGGTTGAAGGATGTTGAGGGAGAAGGTGTGTCGTCGATTAGGTTTTAGGAGAAAAGAAATGAAAACTGATTTGGGTTTACGACTTCACGATTTATAACTTATCGCTGAACTCACCGTACTCGATCGAGTATGGGACTTACTCGATCGAGTGGCCTCTACTCGATCGAGTCATAGAACTACTCGATCGAGTAGCCTACACTAGATCGAGTTTCCCCACTCCCAAGGTCACCAAGTTCCAAGTCCGTTTGTATAAAAGGTTCCAAGAGGTCTAACATGTGTCTAAGGTCAGTCAACAGGTTCCTAACAGGGCGGGTATTACATGCTATGTGAGCCTCCTTCCACCAAGTGCTTGCAATCCTTCTCCCTCAATCTTCTTCATCGGTCATCCCATCATCATCGGCGTTCTCGCCATCATTATCATCAATTGAAGTACCCACGACATTGCTTTCTTGATCAACATCAATAACATCATCATCACTAACATCGATAGTCTCATCATCAACCTTATCATTACTCGCTTTATCAATCATATTTCCATTTACACTCACAACCTCGTCATCTTTTGAAGTGTAAAGGTCCAGGAAGAAAACCTTGCAATCCATCCAATCCGGTAATGGCCCGTTTGGGTCAAGTAGGCCTTGGTTGGCCAGGTTATAAAGTGGAGGGTATTGGGCAGTAATTAAATTACCCTTAGAATAAGATTAAGAACGATACATCGAGAGCGAAAATTGATGAAGAATTAGAGGTTGCTAGATGAATCTCACGCATGAAACAAGGGAGGTCTAGGGTTATTTTCTCTTATTTTGTGAATAATAAGAGTGAATAAATGTAGACTAAAAAGAAAAGTGTTTTAGGAAGAAAGAATCCCCTATCTAATAAAAGAATACGTGAACTCACAAATTTTCCGCCCAAAAAGCATCTTTTTAAATAAGGAAGCTATTGATAATTTGATTGTATTCACCAAATAAGGAAATTAATAATTATAATGTATTTCATTATATAATTCTTTACATTAAAATTAATCTTTTTATCATGAAATTATATAATTTTCACTAAACACTAAACTATAATATTTTAATTAAAGTATAAATAATATAAAACTAAAAACTATTAAATCTTTTATTGATTTTATTATTTGAGAATGACTTGACTAATACTATGTATAAACAAAACTATAAATCCTTTTGATTATTTTCATAACAAAAATAATTGAGAAAATTTATAAATTGGAATCATTAGCTTTGTGATAAAAAAAATACTTTAAAAAAAAAATTCAGCACATTGCTCAATCTCTTAGATTAATTTTCAGTTTTAATTTCTTTTTTGCTCAAAATAAAATACAATAACGATAAAAATGATCAATTAATGAGATAACGACTATTATTTTACAGTTCAATTTTACTCAAATTTTTTTAAATAATTTTATAGTTCAATTTTTTTCCTCATGTCAAAATATAAAGGACGTGAAATATGAAAATTAATGAGCAGTTAATTTACCATGATTAAGTAATATAAAAATAAAAACTCTATAAATACCGCGCATTCATTGCGCGGGATCTAAACTAGTAAGTATATAAAGAGATATAATCTCCTTGAAACACACATAGAAAAACCAGCAAATATGAGAAGATAACAACCAAAATATCTTCTCTGTTTTTGTCGTAAAAAATAATTAAAAGTAGGATAATGGCTATTAACATAAAGACTTGAAATAAAAGAGATAAAACAAGTTTATGAAATAACTTGTCTAGCATAACCAAAATACAACCCAGCCATAAAATGGAGCCCAAAATTGATTCTCAAATTTTCTTATAAAATGCCATTAATTAAAAGTCGGTTCAAGCACAAATCGGACTGAAAACCATTTTAAAACGAAATTAAACAACGATTTAAATAAAAATCGATTAATTAAGAATTTAAATTAAATCTCATCATTTAAAGTAAATTAAATGTGATTGAAAAGTTGTGGGTGTTACAGATTATCTATTTATTTAACTTTGTTACCTTTATATAATGATGACCTTTGCTTTCTCCTCACCATTATATGACAATCATAATTTCCATTTTCGTCAAAAAATTGGTAAGCAAAATATACATAGATAAGTAAATTATTTTTTTACTTTTTTTCTTAATTATATATTGAGTTAATTAGAATCTTATTTATTACTTTTGTGTTTTCAAATTGTAGGAGGATGATATATACTCACATATCAATAACACTGCATGGAATTGGTATTATGGGTATGAATCTTCTTTAAATATTTTTGTTTGGTATGTCATGTGACTTCTATTTACACACATGTAGTCCCTTAACTAGCCTAGTTCCTATACTTTTTAGTGTGTATTAGGGTCGTTTCTTGTCTCTAGCTTCCTATTATGCATATTCTATGAGGTTTGGCGTCATTTGTAGAAGAGGAGCACTAACCTTGCCCAAACGGAGTGAAACGGAGCTAAATCGAAGAGGAGACTAACACTAAAGGCCTAAGTCAATAAAATAAGTAATTGGGTAATGACGCAGGATCCCCACGACCTATAAAGGACCCCCACGAGTTAGGGGGTAGCCAAAACAAGAAGAAGAAGAAGAAGAAGAAGAAATGCAGCACGGGACGGGCGTCCCAAAACTAGCCCGAACGTCCCCAAGCCAGGACGGGCGTCCCTCAGTGCAGGATGAACGTCCATTAGAGGGAGGACATGTGTCCCCTTATAGGACTTGCAAGGCGTTGGACTTCAATTAAGGAGCTTAATCGTCATTTGAGCCCTTAGTTAACCTAATCCTTGTACCACTATATATACCCTCTTTGTAATAAATTGAGGGTTAAGTTCTCTTAGTGTAGATTAAGCCCTCTTAGATTAGATTAGGAGTAGATTAGTCTTTAATCATTCCATAAATTGCACTTTAATCTTTCCTTAATTATTTCTCAAACAATCTTAGATCTAGTCTTGTAATTGAAGATTTCTTGGGTTTGTATTGGGGAATTGACAATTCTCCATCATTAATCAAAGGTTTCTTCTATTATCCTTCCAATTTCCTTTGTTCAAATCAAGTTATTTACATTTGGATCTCTTGGGTATGTATTTAAAGACTAAGTGACAAGTCTCCATCTTTATTCAAGGATTCTCCTTTATTTATGTTCATCTTTACTTTCCAAGTTGGTAACCTTCCTAATCCCTCTTTATTTACTTGTTAATCTCTTGTTTTATTACCTTGCTTAATCGTTGTGTTGTGATGTTTGACACCATTACTAGCATAATAATTATGATGTGTAGTGAGTAGTCTTCTAGCTGGGGTTAGTGGAGGATTAGGGGAGTAATCATGGGATATATCTATACTTAATGAGTTCGCATCAATGCTTGCTTATTATACTTTCAACTTATGCACATGTTATGTTTGATGAAATGCTTGATTGACAACCTAGCATGATTATCTTATATTTTCAACAAGACTTGTAAGATATAAGCTAACTCAAGGCTTGTTAGACCATGCATATAGTTGAATAGGGAGAACCAAGTTGATGTAGGTATTGTAAAGTTTTGATCAACTCGGCTCGAGACCTAAGTCTTCCTAGGAATTATAAGACATAAGCTAACTCGATTCCAACAAAAATAATTGCTTGCATCTATGTGACTCATTTATGTTATCTTACTATAATTCCCCTATGATCCCATGACACCCTATTGTCTTTTATCATTTGTTTACATCCTTTTCTTTGTTGCTTGTTTTACCTTTCATTGCTATTTATTGCTTTCATTAGTTTAGAACCATCAACTCAAATCAATTGTGACAAACCTAGTGCAACTACAATTAGATTGAACAATTCAAATACCTTCGTCCTTTGGTTTCGACTCCGACTTACTTGCTATGCTAGTAGTTGGATATAAATGTGTTTGACGGCGGACAACGACCCGTCGCATCAAAATGGCACCGTTGCTGGGTACGGTGTTGTGTATTTGAATCATTCTTTTGTTTAGTTTTAGTTGTGCTTCTTCTTGAGGAACTTTGGCTCCTTGAGAACTTTGTTTCTTTTTTGCTTTAGTTGTTTTCTTATTGTTTTGTAATGCCTACTTTTGCCGACCATAATAGGCCCGACCCCGACTTGTTTGGCTCACCAATTAACTTTGGTATTTTGAAGGCTTCTAGCTTTCATATTAAACCGGACTTCATTGATTTAGTGGAGCGAAATGCATTTCATGGGTATGAGAGTGAGGATGTGTTTGATTTCCTTGGTAGTTTTGTGGATTTGTGTTGTGTATTAAGGAATGATGAATGCCACCATCAATAGCTGCATCTATCATATTTGGAGGCAAAGAAATCAAAGTAAACATGAGAACTCAATCATTCGACCAGAGAAGGTAACAACTCAAATTATTGAGGAGATGCGTCAGAGGGTAAATTACCTGACTAATGGGACAGTGAAGGAAAAAGATCGAGCTTTCTTGCAGAAGATCAATGGCGAGTAACATCTTGACCGGTGATGTAAAGAGGAAGAGATAGGGTTGAGGAAAATTGGGGATTTGGGGGAAAATCGCGTTTTAATTTGTTGCATGATCCGTATCTGGTTTTGTTTGATCTAATTCGGTTTTTGTTGTTGGATTTCAGACTGGGCTGTCTAATTGATAGCCCATCGAAATCTTGTATGGTCTCGTTTATTCCGGTTCTTTTATACTACTTACCTTTTAACAAAAAAAAATAAGGAATGATGAAGTACCCATTGACACCATAAAACTCATTATATTTCCTTTCTTTGTTAAGGGTAAAGCTAAAAGATGGTTGTAGTCACACCCTCCTAATACTTTCACCACTTGGAAAGATCTTGGTCTAGCCTTTCTTCAAAAGTTCTTCTCTCCTTCTAAAACCACCAAATTTAGAAATGAGATTCTTACATTTGAACAAGATGAGTTTGAGAGTTTAAGTGAGTCTTAGGGGAGACTTAAGGGCTTATTGAGATCGTGTCCCCATCATGGAATACCACTTTGGTTAACCACTTTGACTTTCTTTGAAAACATGCTTCCACACTATAGAGATATGATAATTTGTGCTTCTAGTGGAAGGTTTTATGATTTGGAAGTCGAAGAAGGTTATGAATTAATTGGAAGGATGGCTAGTGATGATGAGAATTTGGGCTATAGGAGAATCAGACCTAGGATAAGACCACAATGTAGAGATGAGCCAAATATTCATTCTTTGCATGATGATTGTGATGTTTCTCATTCTCTTGATAATATCTATGATTCTCATGCTAGTTATATGCTTCCTTCCCCCAAGAATGTGAATTCTTTGAATGATTTAATATTGTCTAATGAATCTTGTGGTGATGACTCAAATGCTTGCCCTTTTTATGCATCCCCACCCCTTGTGAATTCGAATGCCATGGATGATGTTAATGATTATACGCATGTCTATAACTCTTCTTGTGAACCGCCCCACCATATTCCAAGAGACCCTCCACACATCCTATTCCATCCTATGCCTCTTTTTGTGAAAGTTGTTTACGATTGTGAGTTGGAAAGTGTGACATTTGACAATGATGATGTATGGTTGAGTGAGCCAAATGATCTTCTTGTTGAAAAGATTGAGGAACTTGGTTTGTGTGAGTTTGAGAGAGTGTCTTTTGAGGTGAATCATGAGGTGGTATAGAGAGAGCTAGTTAGAGGATATGAGGCTCTTAGGATTGAAAGTGATGAAGAGAGTAGCGATGAAGAGCAAATGGAAGAAAGTGATTAGAAATATAAGCCTTGTCATGATTGTTAGAGTGAAGGAAGTTTGGACATCGGGGATGAATGGGATTGTGAGATAGATTTACTTAAGGAACCCATTCTTGAGAAATTTGAAGTTTCTTTTTGTGGTGAGGATGATCTCCTTGCACCCATCGATTCTTTAGACCTCATTTCTCTTACCCCTTTGCTTGAGCCCATGAATGTTGAAGAGGATTGTGAGGATAGTATTAAAGAGGTTTGTTTAGCACTTGGTGGTTTTATATAAAGACTTTAGGATGGAGGTATGTACAACACCCCTAGAGGAAGTTGGCATGGGGAGGATGTTGTCCTATGTGATTTTATAAACTTTGACTCTCCTCTTGTGCAATTAAAACCAAGTGATGAACCCATGAATGCTTTTGAAATATTTTGTATGCACCTCTTTTCTCACAAGCATTCCACTAATACTCTTCTTCACTCTTGGTTCTATGGGTTGTCTTTCTCACTTTGCATTGCTTATGACCACCTTTGTGAGGATCGGTCAAATTCATTTGATATGCTAATGCAAGTATTAAATGGATTTTTAAATGACCCATTTGTGATATTTTAGTGTAGCCTTGTTGCGTCCTTTTCCATGTGTTTAATCTTTGCATGCATTGTTCTAGATTAGAATAAGTTAAGCTTGCATTTAGTTTAATCTTGCATGCATTCAATTAATTATTACATGAGACATAAAAGGGAGGGATCTCATATTTTAATTTAAGAAAAATGAAGAAAATGGATAATTTTGGGCTCGTGCATATTCTACATATCATTATAAATGATTTGGGCCAATTCAAGCATGAACCCGAGCGTTTTGAGAAGAAATCGCGCTAGTTGAGGCCTAAAAGAAGGAAAGAAATTGTCCTGAATGTAAACTCGAGCGGATTCTAGTGAATTCGAGCGTCCCCAGCTATAACCCGGGCGGGACAAAAACAACTCGAGCGGGACAAGGAGTGACCCAAGCGGGTTGAAAACGACTCCAGCGGGTTGAGGGTAAAAGTTCAAAACTGAAACAGAATCCGGGCGAGCGAAGCCCAGCCCGCCCGAGTCGACCATGAAACTCACCTTTTGCTCCTAAATGGCTCGTGACAATGCTTGATACTCCATCCTATCTTATCTTCATCTTCCACAAACACACTTATTCATCCCCAACTATCAAAAGAGATGATGATAGCCCCGATGAAGGGGGATTTGATTAAGATCGTAATTGTAAGACTCTCTTCTTCCCTATCTCTCATGTATAGTTGCATTGCATTACATTTTACATTAGATTGCATTCTAGTTTACATCTCATTGCACTTGCACTTAGCCATATATTTACATATACCTTGCATTTATGTAGTTACCTCATGATTAAACCCCTTTCTTCCTACATTAGCAATAGTGTTTGAATTCGGTTTGGGGAGGTTCAACCATGAAGTAACATACATCATAGTTAATCATATAGAGTAGACTAGCATTTGTAAAATATCTCATATCACTTTTGCATTAGTTAGTTCATATAGTATAGTTTGCATTATAATATATCTCAAATGTCTCATATAGTTAGTTCATGTAGTTAAACTTGCATTCATGCATAGCCACTAATGACCAAACCTATTTCTTTCTACACTAGAAATAGTGCTTGAATCGGTTTGGGGAGGTTTGATCATAGGTGACCTAAGCTAATTTAAATTAGCTTCCAACTTAATAGAAAACATGCATCATCTAGCATAGTTTAGATTGCATTCATTTGTTATATATGACATATAGAATTGCATTTACTTAGAGCATGTATTCATTCATATCATTGCATTTGCATTTGTACTTCAATTTCCATAAATCCTTAAAAATCTAAAAACACGTATTTCTTTTTCATTCCTAGTCCTACATGTACATTGAGGACAATGTCCAAAATAAAGTGGGGGATGGAAATTTATATTCCAAAATACATAAAAATTGAAATTTTTTGAAAAATCCCAAAAATATGTTCTTTAATTTAGTAGTATAGAATTGTATATACTTGTGTTTTTGTTCTCTTCTCACATAGATTCGACACTACATTTGAGGCATTAGTTAGGGTATGTGAAGATCGCTTGGTATGATCGCTCTAATCCCTATTTTCCTTCCATTTTTTTCATTATTCATATGAGGAGGATAGGCTTACATGTCAATGAGGATGTGGTGTATTTTGTTGTTGCGGTTTGTGTACCTATGTGTTGTTAGGAGTTGCATCTATATTACATGGCATACTAGTTGGTAGAACCATTTGCATTTAGACTTATATTTATATAGGTTGCATCATAACATATAGTTGCATTTAGAAAGGTTTTTGTAAATGCCTAATTGAGAAATTTGACAAGTGTGCATAGGCCATTGTAGATACTCTTTCTACTTAACACTTTGTTCACTAGAATAGTCTTGAAACACCCTTTTTAGTGTCATTCTAGTATCGTTCGACCCATGCACAAGAGCCTAGTCAAGAGTACCTTATGGTGGGATAACTCATTGGCTACCGTTTATTCCAAGATGACCCTCAATGCCATGCAACCGTTCTTTTATTTTATTAACCAAAGGGGAATGGTCACAAAATCATCAAATTGAGTTCAAGTTCCAAAATCAAAGTCAAATGTTTGCAATTACATCAATGAAATGAGGAGCAAAAATAGACTCCTATGCTTTTACAGAAGTACCCTTGCTACAAATGGGGTTACTCTCAAAATGTTCAAAAATGCAAAGTTGAAAATTGCAAGTCAAAAATGCCAAATCATCAAAAATAGCAAAAGAAATGTTCTTAAAATGTGAAATGCCACAAAAATGTGGAGGAAACAACTCAAATGCAAACTACTATCATGAAATTCATATACTTTGAAACCCTTTTATTCGTTGATGGTCCTATATTTGTTGCATGGTAGAGAGGAGACGATCCTTCTTTTTGTCTAGGCAAGAGGGGGAATTCCGCGATCCTATAGTGTTTCTAACGCCATAAGGACCCTACTCTTGACGAAAGCATCTAATAATTGTGGACGAACGTAACCTAGTCCAACACTACTAGGAGATGATTTACTTCTATCCTTTTAGACTTCGTATTAGTTTGTAGAACTAGTATCTATGACGGAGTATGTGTCCTTAGATTATTTTTCATTTAGTGCTTCCGCCACTTAGATGAGGAAAGTGGCCATTCTTTTGTAAATGCATCTATTACTTGTTTTGTGTGCTTAATGCTTGGATGTATCGTCATTTTGGCAAGCCCCACCTTGCCTTGCAAGAAGGCATCTTACCTCATATATGACTTGTTGTGAGTTGAAGGGGTGGAGTGAGACCCGGTAATTGTCTCACAACGGCTATGTTAGTAGTATTAGTTTAAATAAGGGTCATAGTTTTAGTCACCTCTTTACTCGGGACGAGCAAAGGTTCGGTTTGGGGATATTTGATGTGACTCTTATTTACACACATTTAGTCCCCTAACTAGCCTAGTTCCTACACTTTTTAGTGTGTATTAGGGTCGTTTCTTGTCTCTAGCTTCCTATTATGCATATTCTATGAGGTTTGGTGTCCTTTGTAGAAGAAGAGCACAAACCTTGCCCAAACGGAGTGAAACAAAGCTAAATTGATAACATCCAACAACCAAGCATCTAAGAGGAGACCAACACTAAAGGCCTAAGTCAATAAAACAAGTAATTGGACAATGACGAAGGATCCCCACGACCTATGAAGGACCCCCACGAGTTAGGGGGCAGCTAAAACAAGAAGAAGAAGAAATACAGCACATGACGGGCGTCCCAAAACTAGCTCGGGCGTCCCTCAGTGCAGGATGAACGTCCATCAGAGGGAGGACATGTGTCCCCTTATAGGACTTGCAAGGCGTTGGACTTCAATTAAGGGGCTTAATCGTCATTTAAGCCCTTAGTTAACCTAAACCTTGTACCACTATATATACCCTCTTTGTAATAAATTGAGGGTTAAGTTCCCTTTGAGTAGATTAAGCCCTCTTAGATTAGATTAGGAGTAGATTAGTCTTTAATCATTTCATAAATTGCACTTTAATCTTTCCTTAATTATTTCTCTCTAGTCTTGTAATTGAAGATTTCTTGGGTTTGTATTGGGGAATTGACAACTCTCCATCATTAATCAAAGGTTTCTTCTATTATCCTTCCAATTTCCTTTGTTCAAATCAAGTTATTTACATTTGGATCTCTTGGGTATGTATTTGAAGACTAAGTGACAAGTCTCCATCTTTATTCAAGGATTATCCTTTATTTATGGTCATCTTTACTTTCCAAGTTGGTAACCTTCCTAATCCCTCTTTATTTACTTGTTATTCTCTTGTTTTATTACCTTGCTTAATCTTCATGTTCATTTGTGTTGTGATGTTTGACACCATTACTAGCATAATAAACATGATGTGTAGTTGTAGATACCTCATTTCTGCACCTCTCGCAAACCACCCGGTGATGATTGGGCCGCATGTTTGGTGCGCGGAACGATTTGTGACAATTAGTAAGTTTATCGTCAAGTGATTGCTCAAACACTAATATCTACCTCTTAGTTGTCATCTACGTGCCGATACGGTCGTTTTGGCAGTAATTAGAGTACATTTGGAGTCCGGGCTTAAAACCGTCTCAATTTTCTGATAACCGTAAAATCCCGAGTCGGAATGTTCTGGAATGTTCCGGATATTTCTATTCCATATTTTATAATTATTTCACAATCTTTTATTCTTTGGTAAACAATTTCCCGTAATATTCATACAAAATATTAAGGAAAACCAAATTATTCCGTCCTTCTATAACTTAAACACGGAAATCTTTCTTCCGCAGGAGGAAACCACTTGGGAACAGACGCAGTAGGTGCTGCGCCTCTTCCAAGAGATGCAGTGACTGCTGCACCTCTTCCCAGGTCCTTTTCTGCGTATTTTTCGTATCTTTTTCATATCTTTCCAAGATTCACTTCCAAAGTCTCTCCGAAAACCCTATTCCTTCACGTGATTAGTATAAATAGGAGCCTTCGCTCCTCATATTTCTCACGCGAGTGTCCGCCCTTCTCTTCTTCCTTTGCATTCTAGACCTTTGTTCTTACTTTTTGGCGTCTACGTGCTTGAACATTCGACCACGTAAGCTCGGATCCTTCTGAGTACCAGCCTCGTTTGCATGACCGACCAATTTGACCAACTCCACATCAATCAACTTAATTAATCTTAATCGTTTTTCCTCTTACGATGGCACTTTCGTTACATTCGAGTCGAGCATCACTAATCGTAAACTTAGTTCATCTCGTTTCGTCAAACATGTAAGTCTGAGGGTGTAAATCCTTCTTTATTAATTGTTATTTACCTTTTGTATCATTAATGTAAGGTTTATGTCGAAAATACTTCTTAAAACCGATTTATAAAACCATGCTTTAAAACCCTTTTTACGGATTACCAGAAGATGACCGTCGAGAAAGGACGCAGCAACTGCTGTGCCTCTTCGAAGGAGCGCAGTACCTGCTGCGCCTCTTCGTAAGGCTGCCGCAGTTCCTGCTTCCTTTCTTCTTCCTTCGTCCTCTGTAGATTCGTTTGCTTTTATTTGTTTTCGTTTGTTCTTCAATTCTTTGACATACAATCACAAAAATTTCACATGTATATTATTTAACATCATTGATACATTTATTTAATCATTAAATTCGACTTGAATTCCTTATAATCCAATATTTGCGGGTTTTTGTCATTAAACTCAATCCGGGTTGTAGAAATTCGTTTTGTTCATATTGAGTTTCTGGAATTCGACCTTTGATATATTTCCATTTGTATATTCGTCATTAGTTCGTCATTAATTCATCTTGTTTAACCTATTTAGTTCACTTATGTCACTAATCAATCGTTCATTCATGTAAATAATTCGTTTGCATCCGTCTCATCCATGTTTTATTGATTTTATGACCTTTAATCACATGTAAATAACCTAAATCACTTTCATCCGAGTCAAATATCGTAATCAATCCTTAAATTCATTAATTAACTTTAACGATTTGCAGTTCCGGCTTCACAGCCAGAACTCACCCTTGGAACAGACGCAACAACTGTTGCGCCTCTTCCAAAGGGCGCAGTCATGCTGCGCCTGTTCCAGGTTGAATTCTGTCTCTGACCTCCGTTGTTGCTTGACCTATTTAATTAGTTTATGTATAATTGACTATTACTCGTATTATCACCTACTGATTCGTTCGTTAATTCTTTCTTTTACTCTTTTTTCTCAAATTATCCGTTTTAAAGGTATTTTCGACATAAATCAATGAAACCCGATGTAATTATTGTAATTTTTATTGTAATTTTCTATCATTGTAATATTTATCGCATTTATATGATTTATTTACGTGTCTTCACATGTAATTAAGCATTAAATCCTACTTCGACCCAATTGTATGCTAAATTAATTGTTAACCGACTTAGTCTAATTCTCACATGTTAGGATTAAAACTTGGATGTTGCATTGCATGCATATAATCGACGATATATCGAGTATAGATGATGTCCCTAATCATTAGTAGAGGCCGCTATCGAGGTGGGCGGGATTAGGTGTTCGATCAAAAGAGCTTCCTAATACGTACCCTCACCCTTTACTCCAGATCTCTGTGAACTTCCGTGTTCATTGGCATCCACGAGAGTCATTCTAGACATAGAATGCTAAGGGTAACGATTTCTTGGTGTTCATGTCTCTACTTTGTGTCTTGACATGGCACGAAGTATTCGAACGGTTCCAATTTCCCATAAAAATTGGTGGCGACTCCAACAAATGCAAACGCTTGTTCTCTCCTCCCAAGCGCCCCCGTGGGCCCCCGTTGTCCATAGTTTGGCGACTCCACTGGGGATAATACACTTACGTGTAGCCAAGGGTGAAACTTGAACAAGGTTAGGGAATAATTTGTACAAGACAATTGTCGGTTTTCATAACTCGGTCTTCCAAGACCGTTTCATTTGGCCTTCCTAGGCCCAACCCAACCCATTCGACCAATCGTCCCGTCTAAACGGTCCTAATTCTTATTTGGGCCTAAGGATGGATAGCGATTGACGTCATCCATACCATGATGCTTACTCTTGTTTGTATCAAGGACCTTCACTACTTGAGGAAATGGACTAGGAATCGGCCTTACTCTTGTTTGGTACGAGCCTCTCCACAGACTTCGGGTTTGATTGTTTGGTATGGCAACCCACTCTTTAAACCAAAACCCTTTTAAATGCACTCAGCATCCCGTTATAATACTTGTATGAATGTTTGTACCTTGCGTGATCACCATTTCTAAACAAAACCATTTTTGTAAAAATCAAAACCCTTTTTTAAACAGAAATTTCGAAAAAAAAAAGAGGCCGTTGATTAGCGCAAAACCCAGTCAAAACTCTGTCCGTTTGTCGAGTCAAAATTCGGGCCCAAGCCCATTTCAAAACCTCACTTCGAGTCCACTCCTACAACTACACTATAGTTGACTAGGATACACATTTTCAAAACTTTGTCTTTTCTTCAAAGCTCACTCAACACAAGTGGCACACACCCACTTTAAGAGTCAAAACATTTCTTCTCTTTACAAGTGTGTTAGAATGGTCGATCGTGTTTTGATTCGTCATTGATCTCTTATCCACTTTTCAAGATGCCTGGAACCAGTGACGCTAACCTCAACCAACTTCAAGATGGTAATGATCGAATCCTAGCCGCACTAGCTCAAATCCAAGTTACTCAAGATCAAGTGTATGATCACCTTGATACCATCGAGGGCCGGATCTATGCCGTAGAGGGGAGGTTGCCTCCTCACGAAAGTGAAGTAGTAGGTGACTTCGCGAGTGAATCCAAGGACGAAAATCCTCTCATGGGAATGACTGTAGCTGAGAAAAGACTCTAATACTTAGAGGAGCAATTGATGTACCTTAAAGGGGATGACATTTATAGGGAAAACAACCGCAAGTATGAGGCCGTCAATTCCAAATTGCCAACTAACTTCAATATGACGGATATCCCTAAATTCAAGGGGCACGAGAACCCTTTGAACCACATCCGTGCCTTCAAGGATTACATGTCTATCAAAGGCATCAAACCCGAGATGTTCTTAAGGATCTTTCCTTCATCTCTTGACACCATCCCAAAGCAATGGTTCTACTCCTTAGAACACAAGAAGATCGCTACTTGGGAAGATGCCGCGATCGAGTTTGCTAAGCAATATGCGGATAATGCCGAGATCCAAGTTAACATGCGCACTCTAGAGGTTCTTACCCAAAATGACAAAGAAGGATTCACCGACTTCCTAAGTAGGTGGAGGAAGACTAGTACCCAACTAGTTGAACGCCCGGATGAGGCTACCCTTTTGGAGAAGTTCGTGGACAATCTCAAACCCATCTATGCCAATCATTTGAGATACCAAAACATCAAAACTTTCAAGGACTTAACCGTATTAGGAACAAGGATTGATGATGACATCCGTAAAGGGCTCTTGTCTAAAACGGTAGGTCGAGGATATCAAGGCTCAACATGTCGTTCATACGGCTCCACTAGCAAGACCGATGAAGTTAACCTTTTTGAGCCATCCAAGAAAAGTACCCCACCAAGGAAATTCACAAACCTTGGGGATACTTACTCCAACGCTCTAAAAAGATTAATGAAGCAAGGCAAACTCCAATCCATAGGACCTACTCCCGAACCCGAAAAGAAATCCAAATTATGGGACGAGAACTCGTACTGTGAATACCATAGGGGCAAGGGGCATGACACAGAAAAATGCTACAAATTGAAAAATGTGCTTCAAGACATGATTGAAGATGGCCGACTACCAATACCGCCGGGAGGTAAACCCAACAACACTCAGAACCCTCTTGGGATTCTAGTGATCACAAGTGAAGAATCTACCTTAGATTGTTCACACCTCATTTCTCCAATTGAATATGAGATCCACGCGATTGAAAATGAAGGGTTCTACTCTACCATCTCCCCTACCATTTCCGACTTCATCACACGGGCAAGGAGTGTGGATAGGCAAGTTTGGGAATTGGAAAATGTGGTAACAACCTTACATGACCCCAACGCAACACCTAAGGAGCATGTGCCACTAATCTTCTCTCAAAACGCTACTATGCAAGAAATAGTCGCCGTGGTTGATAAACTAGTCGACCAAATCACACGACTAGAAGACGAGATCATGAGAATGAGGGAACTAGCTACAATCAATGGAGTATAGGCCGATGACGACGAGGACGAGTACCTCATTGAAAACTCCCTAGTCAAAGAAATAGTCCAAAATGGTGAAGACCAAGATGTGGACCACCTAACTCGTTCGGGCCGTCCATATCAAAGCACTACTCAAAATGGTCCAACCAACGTTGTCACGCCAAATGATAACGAAGATGACTCCACTGATCATTTGCTCAAGCAATTACAGAAGACAAAGGCTGATCTTTCAGTCTGGCAACTAGTAGCAAGCTCATTCCCACATCGTCAAGCTTTACTGCAAGCCTTGGCCAAACTTAATGTAGCACATAACTCCACACCCGAAGATGTAGTCAACTTGGATTTCCAAGAATCACCGAAGCTAAGTAATCCTATTACTTTCTCAGACGAAGATTTGCCACCTTTTGGCGCTAGTCACAACTTGGCTCTTTACATCACTGTCATTTGTCTAAAGAAGAGCGTGCCAATGACCTTGGTAGATGATGGCTCCGTGGTCAACGTCATACCCCTCAAAACGGAATACAAATTAGGCAAGAAAGAGTCGGATTGGATCCCTACCAATCAAGGTGTTCGCGCATATGATGGTACACGACGAAAGGTAGTAGGACTCGTTAACCTAACCATAGCCACAGGGCCAATTGAGCGAAAGGTTAACTTCCAAATAGTGGACATTGAAGCTTCCTTCAACATACTTCTAGGAAGACCTTGGATCCACGCTTCCAAAGCGGTGACATCCACCCTTCATTAAAAAATCAAGATCCCACTAAATGGCAAAGTGGTGACGATCACTTCGTCACCCATCAAGCCAATAATCGAAAAGAAGTCGAACAATTAAGTCCTTACGGATCCAGTATATAAACTTGGGGGCTTCCAAAGCATAAATGTCATAGAAAGCGAATTGGCACCCTTACACTATGATCCCTACTCCAACTTGGTGGTCAACCACATACTCAAATCCCAGGGATACTTCCCTGGAATGCCTTTAAACCCTATCCGAAGAAACACCTTCGCACCATACAAGGAAGGCAGCTCAAAAAGTATACCACTTGGACTAGGGTACAAACCCACTAAAGAGGAAGTTCTCGAGATGCTTGCTCAAGTTCAAAACCGTAAGTACGTGGGAGTCCAAATGCGACCCTATCTCCCTATCTTAAATGGGTACTTCGTTAAGGAAGGAAGCCTAGAACTCTTTCACGGATTTCCCGAACCTTAGCACTATCTCGAGAGGAAGCTAGCCGGAATCAAGATCTTTCACGATTGCTGCTTCATTCCTCCAGAAACGGTTTCTACCGTCAAATCCCATCAAGCACCTTGCTTAGACGAACAAGATGTTAGTCTATTTTTTGGAGAGGATCGATTTGTTAGAGCCACGCAGGATGAGATCATTACCATGATACTTCAAGACGATCACTTCAACCCTACCACGTTAATCACAGAAACAAAAGCGAATCAGCAGAAAGGATGGAGAAAATCAATCAAGTGGACCAACAATCAAGGAATACTCTTCAAGCTCACCACTGGAGAAGGAGAGATGTTCAAAGGAGAACCAGAAGACGATGACTTCGAGTCAGAGTCGGCGTCGGAGTCAGAGTCAGAGTCTAGAGAAGTCACTAGGGAGTCTCCTTTTGTCGTCATCCCCATTCCCTTTGTTTCTCCTAACTTAGCCTCGAGTAGTAACAGTAGTTCGGGAAATGTCCCGACCACTGTCCCTTTACCGCCGCTGAACACAAATCAGATGGCTTCTTTGTTTCAACTTTTCTCAAACTTTAATATGAATAAATCAGGTTCTGCTTACTCTTTGTGTTATCTTGAGTGCAATTCTGTTTACGATGATACTGAGGATGACCAAGACCCAGATTCAATTGAAATACCTCCCTACGTAGCCAAAGAAATACTACAGGAAGGGGAAGGGGGGCCAGTAATAGAAGACACCGAACCCATCAATGTAGGAACCGAACTAGAACCCCAAGAACTTAGGATAGGGACTACCTTGAGCTCTACCGAAAGGGCCGATTTCATAGACCTTCTAAACGAGTTCAAAGACGTCTTCGCTTGGTCCTATAAGGACATGCCAGGGATCGACAGGGATATCGCCGAGCATAGAATTCCGATTAAGCCAGGTTTCAAGCCTGTAAAACAGAAGCTTCGCCGAATGAGAACGGAATGGGCTCTCAAGATTAAGGAAAAAGTTGATAAGCAATTCAAAGTCGGGTTCATCAAAGTTTCCAAGTATTCTGACTGGGTAGCCAACATAGTACCTGTACCCAAAAAGGATGGGAGAATCCGTGTTTGTGTTTATTTTAGAGACTTAAACAAAGCAAGTCCTAAGGATGACTTCCCTCTACCACATATCAACATATTGGTGGACAATACTGCAGACCACGCATTACTATCCTTCATGGATGGGTATGCGGGTTATAACCAAATCAAGATGGCCATAGAAGACATGCATAAGACCGCTTTTGTCACTGAATGGGGAACCTATTGCTATACGGTAATGTCATTTGGCTTAATCAACGTCGGAGCTACATATCAACGCACCGCAACTACACTCTTACATGACATGATGCACAAAGAAGTTGAGGTATACGTAGACGACATGATTGTCAAGTCCAAGGATAGAGAGGGGCATATCGCGAACCTTCGCAAATTTTTCGCAAGGCTACGAAAGTACAATATGAGGCTCAATCCTCAGAAGTGCACATTTGGAGTACCATCTGGCAAACTCCTGGGATACGTCGTTAGCCAACGAGGTATAGAAATAGACCCTTCCAAGATCAAGGCTCTGATCGAAATGCCGCAACCTTAAACTGAAAAAGAAGTCAGAGGATTCCTGGGAAAAGTGCAATATATAAGTCGATTCATATTGAAACTCACCATGATTTGCGAGCCTATCTTCAAGAAGCTAAAGAAAACGGATCACACCATGTGGGATGATGATTGTCAAAAGGCATTTGATCGAATAAAGGAGATATTGGCTAAACCACCAGTGCTAATGCCACCTCAACGAGATCAACCTCTTGGTTTATATCTCACAGTAACCGAAACAGCCATGGGTTCCATGCTAGCTCAAACTGTAGGAAGCGAAGAAAGGGCTATCTACTACCTTAGTAAGAAGTTCTTGGAGTACGAGTGCAAATACTCACAACTCGAAAAGACATGCCTCGCTCTTGTGTGGGCAACGAAGAAGCTACGTCATTACATGCTTAGCTACTCCGTCAAAATATACTCCAAAATGGATCCAGTCAAATACCTCTTTGAAAAACCCGTTCTCAACGGACGTCTAGCAAGATGGACTTTGATGCTCTCAGAGTTCGATCTCAAATACGTGCCCCTGAAAGTTATAAAAGGGCGCGCCGTTGCCGAATTCTTCGCAGAGAATCCCATCAATGATGCACAAACAATAGACACTTGGTCATTTCCAGACGAGGATATACTCCAAACTGATGTACACTCCTGGGACCTTTACTTTGATGGAGCATCAAACTTAAGAGGATTTGGAATAGGAGTGTTGCTCATTTCTCCTGAAGGTGAGCATACACCAATCTCTGTCAAACTCGACTTCGAGGTGACAAATAACGCTGCGGAATACGAAGCTTGTCTCATTGGAATACAAGCGGCAGTGAGCTTAGGCATTAAAAACCTCTGAGTGCATGGGGATTCATCCCTGATCATCAATCAAGTTACGGGATCTTGGAAAATCCGAAGCGAAAGCTTAGCACCTTACCAAGCCAGAATAGACCAAGTGGCCCAATTCTTTGATCACGTGACCTATCTACACCTACCTCGAGAAGAAAATCAATTTGCGGATGCTCTTGCAAAACTCGCATCTTTGATTAATATGCCAAATGACATGGTGGAAATGCCTTTATGTATCGAACGACGGTCAGGGCCAGCTTATGTCCACCAAATCACCGACGAAGAGGAAATCGCACAGGAACCCTGGTTCCAAGCAATCCTAAATTTCAAGCTCAACGGTACCTATCCACCGGATATGGACAAAAGGGGACAACGTGCTATACGCCTACTAGCTTCCCAATACGTTCTCATGCAAGGAGAGTTGTACAAAAGAACACCTCTTGGTGTACTCCTACGTTGCCTTGATCATTCACAGGCGCGGAAAGTGATGGAAGAAGTCCACGATGGAGAATGCGGTCCTTACATGAGTGGGCCCATGATGGCAAAGAAAATCACACGTTTGGGATATTATTGGACCACAATGGAATCCGATTGCATCAAATACGTAAGACATTGCCACAATTGCCAAATCTTCGGGAATGTACAACATGTCCCTCCTTCATTGCTCTATACAATGACATCTCCTTGGCCATTTTCTGCCTGGGGAATCGACATAATCGGGAAGATAACTCCACTGAACAGAGGTCACTTTGTTTCATCCTAGTGGCAATTGTCTATTTCACCAAATGGGTAGAAGCGGCTTCCTACACTAGTCTCACGGCTAAAAACGTGGCAAAGTTTATACAAAACAACATCATCTGTCGATACGGTTGCCCACATGAGATCATTAGTGATAACGGATCACATTTCCAAGCTAAGATGGAGCAATTGCTAGCCAAGTACAAAATTAGGCATCACCACTCTTCACCATATAGACCACAGACTAATGGCGCGGTAGAGGCAGCAAACAAGAACGTTGTCACAAGTCTCAAGAAAATGATTGACAACTATTGAGATTGGCCGAGCAAGATACCCTTTGCTTTGTGGGGATATCGCACATCTGTTAGGATGCCCACTGGGGCTACCCCTTTCTATTTGACTTACGGCATGGAAGATGTACAACCAGTCGAGTTAGAGATACCATCTTTGCGCATCCTACTCGAAAGTCAAATCCCAGAAGCCGACTGGAAGAGGGATAGATATGAAGAACTCATCCTCCTGGATGAACGTAGGCTACGCGCCTTAAACAATGTCCAAACATATCAAGCACGTATCAAACGCGCTTTCAACAAAAGGGTTAGGCCCAGGAACATCAAAGAAGGAGACTTAGTACTCAAATCGGTTAGAGCTCTTTTACCTGTCGACCCACGGGAAAAATTCAAACCTAATTGGGCCGGACCATTCCTAGTCAAATCAATACTTCCAGGGGGTGCGGTTAGGATCACAGACCTAGATGGGAATGAGTTTTCCAACCCGACAAACCCTGACCAACATAAACGGTATTATGCCTATAATAGGAACAAAAACGCGTCTCGCGTAACCTCACGTGTCGCTCTTGTGGCACTAAATAAACGGCCCCTGGCCAAGCTGAAATAAGCTAATGTCACTCTGCTCTTGCATTTTGACAAATTTGCCATCCTCATATCATCGAATAAACTAAACTGCACCTTCAGAGTAAGTAAAAGCTCATGCTTATTTTCTAAGTTCATTACAAGCTCTTGCTTAGAACAATTATTCTTTTACATTTACTCGAAATACGCGCAAGGGTTTGATTTCATTTTTTTAATGAATACGTAGGCAATCCTTCACCGGATACAATCCATTAATTTTAAAAATGTAAATAGAAGGACATTTACATTGCATTTGGAATTCGACAAGAATAATAAATAGAAAATCACAACAGTTTCATAAACATTTAACCTTTTTATTTCATTCTTTTTCTAATAATAATACGCCATAAAATAATAAATAAAATAGGCTAGGATTCTAAAAATCCCACCTTTTTATTACAACAACAATAATAATAATAAATAATAATAAAAACTAGGGCTATTCCTCCATTTTCCCCTTGCCCTTGTCATTCTTGTCATATTTCTTGTCACGACCTCGAGTCGGACGCTCTTGCACCACTTCGGACCTAATCACCAACGGTCTTTCTCGAGGCCTAGCCTTACCATTCTTGCCAATCACCATTTCCACGGCAGGAGAGGTCTTCGGTTTCTTCGAAGGATGAACAACTCGAAACTCGGCTTCTTCCTCTCCCTCAGTCAAATGCTTCTCTTTCTCCTTTTCCACCTCGCGCACCTTGTAATCAACAGGCTCGCGCTTCCTCAATCTCCCGCGCTCTTCCGGAGTAGTAGCCTTCCTCCATCGCAGATAAGAATCCGACACCCAAAAGGCATTAGCAGAAGAGTTCAAGAACCACATGTTTCTTTGGGCCCATTTAATAGCCCATTCCCTTCGGCTCTCTGTAGTAAGCGCCACGACGGTCTGCGGGACGGTATCAAGCTTCTAGATCGTCTGTTTTAGTCCAACCTGTCTCATCAGCCTTTCCGAGAAGATGCACACCATGAATTCCAAGCCAGGAATGCGCACAAATCGGGTAGAATCCAAAGAAGACACTCCAGTGACAGATTTGAGGTGCCACCATAGTACAATCCACATAATCAAGGGGCCATCATCACTCTTCAGTTTATTCTTCCAGTAATTGCAGGCTCGAGTAAAGTCCACCATGCACAACCTGGTCCTCATTGCAATCGAACGACCATGATAGGAAGGAACATGAACTGGGGGCTCGATCAATCGAAGTCGTTCCATAAGCCAGACCTACCAAAAGCGGGTATTTGACAACAAAAAAAAAAAAAAAAGCAAAAAAAAAAAAAGAAGAAAATGTTCTTTTACCTGCAGGATAACGGGACTTCCCAAATACGGTAGGTCACGATTGGGTTTCCTATTATCCAAACCCAACAAGATCTCTCCTAAGCATAAACAAGCTGGGCTCCTGCGCAGCTCCATTTGCTCAACAAGGCCCAAAAGACGAGGATCACCTCTCAAGTCTTCATCAACATGCCCTTGGAGGACATACACATGCAACAAGCAAAATCCAAATGCCTTTCGCCTAGCAACATAAGAAACGGTGGGGTCGGCCCTGTTAATAAATCGGTCAATGAAGTCCAGCATTCGCACTCCTTTCGAGGTCACTAGACAGTCCACCTTAAGTCTAGTCAATCCAAGCAAGTCTCTAAATTTGCTCTTATACCCTTGCGAAGTAGAAGGAATAACAGGCAAGTGTTCAGGGTCCCACCCACCAATCGCAGCAATTTCTTCAGGAAATGGGCAAATATCGCCTCCAGGGAACGCAAAAACATGATAATTCGGGTCCCAGTAATCAAGACAAGCATCCAAGAACGGTTTGACAACCTTGATAAGCTTCAAACTCAACAATGATCCAAGATTATAGGCGCTCATGTCATGTTTCTCCATGTTGGAAAACTCGTTGGTCCACTCCTTTAGGCGAATCTCCAAAGTATTCATGATGAGTGGTTATATTGAGAATTTTATGTAATAAGACGAAGAAGAGATGGAAGAATTGTGTGATTAAAAGCTCTATCGACGTCTCTATTTATACTAATTTCTGTTTCCTAAAATCTGCCAGAGCAGACACATCTGGGAACGGTGCTGCGCCTCTTCAAAGGGACGCAGCTCATGCTGCGCCTCTTCCTCACCAAGGTTTCTGTGATTTTCCGCGTTGGATCTTTCCTAATTCCGTGACGATTAATTTCCTATTCCTACGGGTTATTGTTTTGGTAAATACGTGGAAATTACCATATTTCGTGTTTCCTAATTCCGCGGGCACGCATCTCGAGGCGATATCAACATTTTCGTCATTTTACCACACTTGTACTTTTTCATTTTAGGAAATATTTTTAGGAAATAATTTTCGTAATTCATTTTAGGAAATAATTTTCAATTCCAATTTAATTCATTTCAAAATTTATATATTCATTTCATTTTTATATTTCTTTTAAGTCTTTTTAATCATTTCATTTCTAACTTATAGGGTTCTATTTTTCTTTTTTTTAGGGGGTAACCCTCCCTACCGTCCGGTCATTTCCGGCAAATTTTTTGCATTTTTTCATTTTCTTTTGCATTTTTGCATTCTCTTGACTCGTTCGTTTTGCGCTAATTCAGGCCATATGTATATACAAATGTATGTTTTGCGTGATTTCTATGTAAATTTCGGCAGCATGACGGCGTAAACCGTCATCTACCAAACCTATTCAAAGCTAACCTGCAGGTACAAGCAACACAACCCAACAGCAAAGGCACTCTAGCCGTCATATATACAACCAAAAAGGGAAATGTACAGCAAACTGGGGGCTCGAGTCCCAAGCAAAGTCCAAAATGTTCAAAATGAAGGTCCAAAATGTACAAGTGTGCAAAAATACAAACAAAAACTAAACAAAACTACCGTTGGTCGCCCTCCAGCTCCGCAACCCTTGCCGCGAGAGCAGCAATCTCGGCGTCTCGAACCTCGAGCTCCCTCAACAAGCGAGCTGTCTCCTCCCGAGACTGGGCCAACTCTCGCTCCAGCTCACGGTCCCCCTGTAAACAACAAAATTGGCTCATGTCAATCATTTCAAGCAATTACAAGATAAATCAAAATTCAAAAATGGAATAGGCACAAGGTTCATACCTGACGACCTCGACCGCCGACAAGTGCCTCGACGGCAGTAGCTCGCAGCCGGTTGGCCACCCTCCATAATGCCACAAACCGAGACGGCGCAACCTACATTTTCAAGAAAGAAGTTCTCAATAATTGAATAAGTTCAACCAAATGTGTTCTTACACAAAAATTATGTAAATTAGAGGCTCACCCTCCGAATCGATCTTTGCCGATCGTCCGTGCCAAGATCCGTCACAGCCACGTCAAAGTCACGCAGCTCGGAGATCGTCGTCCTCCCAGTCGCATCAGTGTACTCGAGGGTCTCGGGGTACTCTGGGGGCTCGATGCCCGCCGCCTCAACCTCCTGCAAAGTCAAATGTTTCCCATTAATCGATGATCTTTCATCGTACTCTCAAAATCAAGTAAAGAAAGAGAGAAAATATGCTCATCACAACCGGCCAGTACACCAACCTCCCATAGAGGAACGCCGAGTAGTCCTCACCAGGAAGAAGGAGGGCGTCACCACCGACGCCAGCCAAGTCAGCCTCCCTCTCTGGCTCAGAAGGCTCCCTGAACATCGTCCTAGGAGGATCGATGGGAACCGTCAACACATCCCGGGAGCACTGACAAGCCAAGCGCTCGCCCAAGTACCACACAGGACCCATCGGCGTCCTCAACAGCAGCAGGCTCGAGCTCCTAAGTCGAAGGACCTCAGCCACAAAAGGAGACGCCCCAGCGTACTCCGCCCAAGGCCTGGGCACCTACTGGGACAAGACAAACAAGGAATCATTCTTATGATCGATTAAAAGCAATGAAGAAGCAAAATGAATATAAGTGAGATGCTCACGCTATCCAGCTGCAGAGCGTTCACGTCCCGCCGGTAAACACCGTGAGAGGAACGCTTGCTCCTCGTCCTGCACATCACCCAATCCCTCACGACGGGATATGCTCTCTCCAGCGGCTCCGTCCTCTTAGGCGAGAGGCTCGGAAAGTAGGAGTACACCCACGCCTGTAAATCAAGATAGTCAGTGACGATCTTTCGTAATTTGATGAAGAAAGAATTGATTTTAGTCTAAATGAAGGTTCATACCTCCCAACAGTAGTCCAGGTCCGACAGCACCAGGAGAAGTCCCCTTCTCCATCAACTCAGGGCGAACCATGGCCCTCATGAAGCGGATGGGAACCGCAAAACCAGCAGTGACCCAGTCCCAACGCCCTAGGGAGCTCAGGTCAGAAAGGAAGGGAAGAAGCTTCGTCGACAGCCTCTCTCCCTTGTCTCCGAGGTAAATCGAAGACGAAACCACCAAAGCCACAAGCGGGCCCTCTCGCCGGCGAAGACAGGGAGGAGGAGCCGTCTCTCTCCCGTAAATCGTCACCAGCGCCGGGGTCTTCCCCGCAAAGTAGTCTCGGACATAGGAACTGGGCACCAAACCAGGCACTGTAACAGCCTTCGGCGATAAGTTCCAGCCGATCAACCTCCTAGCCTCGGCCGAGTCCACCCTCGTGGCAGTCTCCGGCCACTCAACAGCGTCAGACCCACACGGAAGACCAGAAATCATGCCGTAGTCCTCCAGAGTGACTCCCACCTCACCAAAAGGCATGTGAAAAGTGGAAGTCGTGTCCCAGAATCGGTCCAAGAAAGCGCGGACCAGGCTAAGGTTAGCCCGCAACTTCCTCTTCGCGATATCCCTCCAGGCCTGCACCAAGGCACCAAACGCTCCACTCTCGATCATGGCGCGCTCCTCCGCCGACAGCCGTTCGTAGCACTCCATCACCGTCATGTAACTCGAGAACGACCTGATGTTCCCGGCCTCCTATTGTGACTTGAAACAAAGGCTATCTTTAGTTTTGAATGAAAATTGGAAATGATATGAGCAAATGAAATGAAAGAAGGTGAGTGATGAGTAATGGATTCAAAATTAACAAGCTCTTCACCGTCATGTAGGACATGTGACCCTCTGCAGCCCAAAGCAAGTGCCTACTCTCCCAGGTCCACGCGGGCGCTCCCCTCAGCTTACGACCTCCTCGCCCGACGTTGGCCGGCCTCGGGGCCTCCTCCTCTTCAACAGCCTCCTCCTCGTGGACCTCGTCCCCAGCAGCCATCACCGCGGCGGTGAAAGCCTGCTCCAAAGCCTCCTTGATAATAGTAGCGTCTATCTCTATGGGAGCTCTCCCAAAAGTAGAAGCCTCATCACCTACAATATTAAAGCAAATTTAGGTCGCGTCACGTGACGACGAGCCTTGGTTAAGGGATTTTCGAGCCTTCAGAAGCCCTTAAATCGCTCCTTTCTCGCCATATTTGGCCATATTATCACAAACCCGATCACTCATATGGTAATTAGGGTCAAGTCAAGCCTAAGTTGAAGCCTAGTTCTGGGTTCGAGTCGAAATTTCGGTAGCATTTCGTTATAACGGCGATTATGCCCTAGAAAAGTGTCCTAAAAAAGCCGTCACAAACCAAAATTCCGAGATGGTAGGAAGTTTACCCATCATCCAAGGATCCCAAATATCAAGTTTCATTGCAAATGGGCAATACTAAGGCTATTTTCGAAGCAATTTACGGTCTAGCTGTGAAACCGTCTCAATTTCACTCAAATGCTCAAAACTCAATGAAAATTCGAAGCAAATACATGTTTATGTTCCTTATACTACCAATTATCCATTTCTAATGTCAATTTTACAAGGCAAATGCATTTGGGGGAAAAGCCCAAAATTTTCGAATAAATTGGGTTGAAAACCCTAATTTTTTCGATCCAAATTGAGCAAATATAGAAGATTAATGCAAGAATAAGACCCATACCTCGATTAGTCATGATTAATGCAAGCTTTTGGATCAAACCTTGTTGGAAATGGTTAAGATTTGAGAGAGAAAGGGATGGTTTGTGTTTCGAGTAAATGAATTGCAAACCCTCTGTTTATCGCGTTTTTACGCAGAAAACACACCCTCAGGAACAGACGCAACAGGCGCTGCGCCTATTCCAAGAGACGTAGCTCTTGTTGCGCCTCTTCCTGGTGTTCTCTCTATACGAGTTTTCAAAAATTCGTTATGAGTTCGTTATTTGTGGGCCCATCTTTGGTGCGCCTCTTCCCCAATGCTATTTTATCTTTTTGATCCGTTTGACGATCATTCTTTGTTCAGACCCGCATTTCTAAGCCAACAGTAGACTATCATACGTTATTTATCGCTCCCAAGACCCTTGCTTGTCACAACGAGCAGGTATTTCTTCACATGTGTTTCGACACGCCTTCATTATATTCCCCAACAAGAGTAAGCGGATAGACTTTCCCTCTCAAGACATGGAGATTAGTTCCCGATTATGTTCCCCAACGAGAGTACGCGGATAGACTTTCCTTCTCGAGACATGGAGATCAACATCGACCCCGTATTCTTCCGAAGTTTGCTTGAAGTTGAACACAAGAAGATTTCTCCCAGCAGTTCCAGACTGTGTCCTGCTGTCTTTCCTCATTATAAGCCTTCGTATTTTCAGACACCAAGTTATATTCAGACCCCAAAGAGTTTTTCCGAAGCGTCTTCAGTCCCGTTTCATCCAGAAGTCTCAGGTATGATCTCTTCTTATGGCTGGCAAGCCTCCTTACGTAGTTTAATGGACTTTAAACGACCCTCCCCGATAGTCGACAGACTCTAAAATGTTCCCGATGACAGGTCCTTGGCTCAGACCCCTTGAGCCGCCTCGCGTCGCCATAGTCGTCAGGTTGTAATCTTCGATTGACCTGATGGCTATACTTTGACTTTCGCCTTGTCCAAGCCTCGGTCAAAGTGGGGGCTCTGTAGATACCTCATTTCTGCACCTCTCGCAAACCAGGTGATGATTGGGCCGCATGTTTGGTGCGCGAAACGATTTGTGACAACTCGTAAGTTTATCGTCAAGTGATTGCTCAAACACTAATGTCTACCTCTTAGTTGTCATCTACGTGCCGATACGGTCATTTTGGCAGTAATTAGAGTACATTTGGAGTCCGGGCTTAAAACCGTCTCCATTTTCTGATAATCGTAAAATCCCGAGTCGGAATGTTCTGGAATGTTCCGGATATTTCTATTCCATATTTTATAATTATTTCACAATCTTTTATTCTTTGGTAAACAATTTCCCGTAATATTCATACAAAATATTAAGGAAAACCAAATTATTCCGTCCTTCTATAAGTTAAACACGGAAATCTTTCTTCCGCAGGAGGAAACCACTTGGGAACAGATGCAGCAGGTGCTGCGCCTCTTCCAAGAGACGCAGTGACTGCTGCGCCTCTTCCCAGGTCCTTTTCTGCGTATTTTTCGTATCTTTTTCATATCTTTCCGAGATTCACTTCCAAAGTCTCTCCGAAAACCCTATTACTTCACGTGATTAGTATAAATAGGAGCCTTCTCTCCTCATACTTCTCACGCGAGTGTCCGCCCTTCTCTTCTCCCTTTGCATTCTAGACCTTTGTTCTTACTTTTTGGCGTCTACGTGCTTGAACATTCGACCACGTAAGCTCGGATCCTTCTGAGTACCAGCCTCGTTTGCATGACCGACCAATTTGACCAACTCCACATCAATCAACTTAATTAATCTTAATCGTTTTTCCTCTTACGAGGGCACTTTCGTTACATTCGAGTCGAGCATCACTAATCGTAAACTTAGTTAATCTCGTTTCGTCAAACATGTAAGTCTGAGGGTGTAAATCCTTCTTTATTTATTGTTATTTACCTTTTGTATAATTAATGTAAGGTTTATGTCGAAAATACTTCTTAAAACCGATTTATAAAACCATGCTTTAAAACTCTTTTTACGGATTACCAGAAGATGACCGTCGAGAAAGGACGCAGCAACTGCTGCGCCTCTGCGAAGGAGCGCAGTACCTGCTGCGCCTCTTCGTGAGGCTGCCGCAGTTCCTGCTTCCTTTCTTCTTCCTTCGTCCTCTGTAGATTCGTTTGCTTTTATTTGTTTTCGTTTGTTCTTCAATTCTTTGACATACAATCACAATAATTTCACATGTATATTATTTAACATCATTGATACGTTTATTTAATCATTAGATTTGACTTGAATCCCTTATAATCTAATATTTGCGGGGTTTCGTCATTAAACTCAATCCGGGTTGTAGAAATTCGATTTGTTCATATTGAGTTTCTGGAATTCGACCTTTGATATATTTCCATCTGTATATTCGTCATTAGTTCGTCATTAATTCATCTTGTTTAACCTATTTAGTTCACCTATGTCACTAATCAATCGTTCATTCATGTAAATAATTCGTTTGCATCCGTCTCATCCATGTTTTATTGCTTTTATGACCTTTAATCACATGTAAATAACCTAAATCACTTTCATTCGAGTCGAATATCGTAATCAATCCTTAAATTCATTAATTAACTTTAACGATTTGCAGTTCCGGCTTCACAGCTAGAACTCACCCTTGGAACAGACGCATCAACTGATGCGCCTCTTCCAAAGGGCGCAGTCATGCTGCGCCTGTTCCAGGTTGAATTCTGTCTCTGACCTCCATTGTTGCTTGACCTGTTTAATTAGTTTATGTATAATTGACTATTACTCGTATTATTGCCTACTGATTCGTTCGTTAATTCTTTTTTTTACTCTTTTTTCTCAAATTATCCGTTTTAAAGGTATTTTCGACATAAATCAATGAAACCCGATGTAATTATTGTAATTTTTATTGTAATTTTCTATCATTGTAGTATTTATCGCATTTATATGATTTATTTACGTGTCTTCACATGTAATTAAGCATTAAATCCTACTTCGACCCAATTCTATGCTAAATTAATTGTTAACCGACTTAGTCTAATTCTCACATGTTAGGATTAAAACTTGGATGTTGCATTGCATGCATATAATCGACGATATATCGAGTATAGATGATGTCCCTAATCATTAGTAGAGGCCGCTATCGAGGCGGGCGGGATTATGTGTTCGATCAAAAGAGCTTCCTAATACGTACCCTCACCCCTTACTCCAGATCTCTGTGAACATCCGTGTTCATTGGCATCCACGAGAGTCATTCTAGACATAGAATGCTAAGGGTAAGGATTGCTTGGTGTTAATGTCTCTACTTTGTGTCTTGACATGGCACGAAGTATTCGAACGGTTCCAATTTCCCATAAAAATTGGTGGCGACTCCAACAAATGCAAACGCTTGTTCTCTCCTCCCAAGCGCCCCCGTGGGCCCCCGTTGTCCACAGTAGTGAGTAGTCTTCTAGCTAGGGTTAGTGGGGGATTAGGGGAATAATCATGGGATAGATCTATGCTTAATGAGTTCACATGAATGATTGCTTATTGTACTTTCAACTTATTCACATGTTATGTTTGATGAAATGCTTGATTGACAACCTAGCATGATTCTCTTATCTTTTCAACAAGACTTGTAAGATATAAGCTAACTTAAGGCTTGTTAGACCATACATATAGTTGAATAGGGAGAACCAAGTCGATGTAGGTGTTGTAAAGGTTTGATCAACTCGGCTCCGAGACCTAAGTCTTCCTAGGAATTGTAAGACATAAGCTCACTTGATTCCAACAATAATAATTGTTTGCATCTATGTGATTCATTTATGTTATCTTACCATGATTCCCATATGATCCCATGACACCCTAGTGTCTTTTACCATTTCTTTACATCATTTCCTTTGTTGCTTGTTTTACCTTTTATTGCTATTTATTGCTTTCATTAGTTTAGAACCATCAACTCAAATGACAAACCTAGTGCAACTACAATTAGATTGAACAATTCAAATACCCCCGTCCTTTGGGTTTGACTCCGACTTACTTGCTATGCTAGTAGTTGGATATAAATGTGTTTGACGATAGACAACGACCGGTCGCATCAGTTTGAATGGCTTTTTCATTTTTGTCGGCTTCTCTTTTTCTATATTGGTGTGTAAATGCAAATCAAATGATAGCATGAATCTCAAATAAGTGGTTGACAGCTTACATTATATATTCTAACCATTGAAATACAATTGCCAAAAGTTTGTAAATTGTACTATATTGTTGTTCACTCTTTCATACACTTTAGTTCAGCATGTAACACTTCTCTTCTATTTTAATTTTGTCTAACAGGTTACAAATCAAATTTCTTAGGCAAAGATGTCAATTTGACATTTTAATAGTGTTATAAGTGGAGTAAATATTTGCATGATCATTGGTTAAAAACAGATACTTATTCTCCAATTTGTGTTCCGATTTCCCATGCTTTTAAGCCTTCGATCAAATAATTTTTCGTTTTACATCCAATATATTCTTATGTAATTCATAATACTTCAGATAAATATTTTTCTAAATGATTTGTGTATACTTTCTTTTTTCATTAATTCATAAATTTAATAGTTCTTACAGAGTATAATAGTATTGTTTTTATTACAATCTTGGATTAATGAAGAGGAAACATGTATGTTTGGAATTGTATATGCATAAATCTTCATTTTATTGTGTGATTCCATAAAACATGTAGTATGCCCATTTTCTACGACTAATAATAGTTACTGGAGTTCCCCTCTAAAATTTTGCTCCTTATGATATCATCTTACTTTTCTCTCAAATCTAATCTTAAATGTATCACGGAGTATATTACTAGAACATATAAAATGTGACATTTTAAAAATATGTATCCTATTTTCTTGAAATTCATCGGAATAATTGTTAAAATGGCTCGCATAAAAGTTCACCAAGAACAAGAGATATAATAATTGTATTTCATCGTTATATTTATCAAATGCGTATTGATTCTAAAAATTTTTTCCGCATAAGTCACATGCCCTTAGCTCTTTGCTAATAGTTAAAATATATTATTTAGGTCTTTCACTATAAACCATCTTTTTTTGTATAGAAATGTCTATCCATAAAACTAATAGTCAAGTTGTGAAGATAAATGAGTAAAAGATAAAAGAGTTAACATTACCACTCTCTCCTTATTTTATTAATGTGAGACACTCGCTTGTGGTAAACCATAATAAAGAGCTAAGTCTGGACACTATAAACTAAGTAATGTGTATGTACAAATTTTAACTTTTATTGGCCACTTTTTTAATTCAATAAACAAAAAAGTTGAGACAACAATGTATAAAAGTGTTATGTATATCACTCCCTATAATTGTAAGGAGTCATATATTTAGAAATTACACAAATGATTAGAAAAATAAGCTTAGAAGTAAAGTTGGTACAAAATTAAGATTATAATGGGTATATTATGTGAGTCATTGAGTCGATAAGTTATACGTAAAATTAAGTGAGATAAAATACCGTTACTATCCATTGATACGAGAATTAGCCCGTGCATTGCACGGGTACAAAAACTAGTTTGATATTAAAAGAAATTTGGCAGACTATTTAAGAGTCCAAGACACATTCCGTCGACATCTGTGCAAAACAAAGGTGAGAGATTTAGTTTCTTCTGCCATGTTGTATTTGAATTTCTTCTTTAGAGTGAATGTTATCATAAGTTTAACTTACCGGATGTTTATTGTTATTTCTTGGATTTGTAGGTTTATATGATTTGGAGAATTTGATGAAATGTTTTGATTAAGTTTTGAGAGCATGAGATGAGAGATTTTATTTGTTCATGGTGAAGGGTAATCTATGGAAAATCTATGTAAAAATGTCCATAATTAAGTAAAATGTGTTAATGAAAGAGCAATTACGATCGTATCAATCCTTTCTCAACTGCGAAACAATGGAATACATTGTGTATTTGTGTATCTAATCAAGTGTTGACGAAGAGCCAAACAATAAGCGACTTCTCCAACTCTATCAAGGATCTCATAAGGTTCTATAAATTTCTGGTTTAACTTGCTCCTTTTCACAAATTTCATCACCCCTTCATAGGAAATACCTTCAGTAGCGCCTTTTCCCCTACCCGGAACTCGACATTCCACCTAGTTAAATCTTCATACCTCTTTTTCTTATCTTGCGCCGGTTTCATCTTTTGGTGAATCACTTGCACTTAAGCTACTAAATCCTGGATCATTTGTGATCTTATTATCATTAACTCAGTAATATCATCTAAGCAAACAAACATGAGTCCTACACTCCCTCTCATATAAAGCCTCAAATACTGTCATCCCAATATTAGCATGACACTCCGTAATTGTTATTATATAAAAACTCAATCATATCCAAACTATCCTCTCAAGAACCACCAAACTTTAACTTAAAACACATGCCCTCGATATACAGTTCCAAGACTATACAACTGTTATTGTACATCCAAGGTTATTTTAGTCTTTTTCAAATACTTTTGCAAAAAAAAAGGTAACGTAATTCAGTTTTCAATCCAATCCCCCCCCCCCCTCTTCTCTCTCTCTGACTGCTTCCATATTTTTCTAACTCCTCTTCATCTTCCTCCATCATCCAGTTAATGAATCATTTTCTCCCTTAAATTATTATAATTAATTGACTATACGGAACAAATCATATCACTTGACTCGTGAGCATCAACTTGAAAGAATTTTTTTATCCGAATTTTCTAATGCATGAAAATAATTGAAGCTAGTATTATTTTTACATTAGCTCGTATTCTTTTTACATTAGCTCGTATTCTTATCTTAATGGCTCATATTCTTATGTGCTCATATTTTAAAGCTGGTGATCCTTTTAAGCCCGTATTCTTTTTACATTAGCTCGTATTCTTATATTCATAGTCTGTATTCTTATGTGCTCGTATTTTTCAGCTCGTGATCCTTCTAAACTCGTATTTTTTCTTACATTAGCTCGTATTCTTGTCTTAATAGCTTATATTCTTATGTGTTCATATTTTTAAGTTCGTGATCCTTTTAAACTCGTATTCTTTTTACATTAACTCGTATTCTTATCTTAATAGCTTGTATTCTAATGTGCTTGTATTTTTTAGCTCTTAGTCTTTTAATAATAGTTCGTATGATTGGTGTAGAAATTTACCTCAAAGTATTGTTAGATGCATTTTTTCTTCTTGATGATGATGTAAATTGCTTCTCGTTCATTGAAATATTGTTAGATGCGTTTTTCCTCCTTGATGATGCTGTCAATTGCTTCCCTTTCATCAATTTAGAATTAGAATTATGGAGAAGGTAGATTTGTTGAATGTCGTTTAAGTGAAATTTAGAGAAGGGAAATATGAGGGTTTGTAGACTAAAGAGAAATCAGAATTAGGGGAAAAAAAAGATGCGTAATTTTTTTTTATTGGGCTTAGATAGTTTAATATATAATATATGGGCCTGTTGTATAATGCTACTGTACAACAGGTTGTAGGATCCTATTTGTGCTCAATATACCCCCCCAATGTTTGAGTCGTTCTCTCACTCTGAATATTTGTAGTTAAAAATAACACGAATTTTTAGTTAAGACGAGTATACACGTCTTAATCTTAAGACGAATCAAGTAATTAGAATAAAATAAAAGTAGAATGATACTTGACCCGTCTTGATGTTAAGACGAATATCCGTCTCAATAGAGACTAACCGGAAATAAAAGTCCCAAATTCACAATTGTATACGGACGGTACTCGATTTTTTTTTTTTTTTTTTTTTTAAATACACAAATTTACTAACACATAGTCCATCATAGTACAATATTAATCCTCACTTTTACGCCGAAATCGGGGTTTTTTAATTAGCTTTCTATGCAATATGTTTAGGCACATTAATCAATGTAATTGCACTAAACTCCTGAGGTTAATAGCCATTCTTCTTCATAAAGGATATGAGCCTCTGCCCCAAAAAAAAGGAATCTTTTTTATTCCAATGCAATGCTTGTTTCTTTGGCGCCAAAATATTTGTGTAGGCCCGTCTCTCACTCTCTTACGTACTCATTTTTGGCGCCAAAATTCGCCCCTTTTATTCAGTTCAAAGTGTTATTTTCAAGTACGTCAGCAAAGTTTATCTTATACGACTATCTCTCGTCGTACGTTGTAGACTCGTATAGCGTACTCCATAGTAGAGTATTTTTTTTGGTACTCACTAAAATTATTTTTCATTCCTAAGTTTATTATGCAATCATTTTTATTTTCATAAATATTATTCTTCATCATTACGCTCTAAAATTACGCAAACCCGTTTTTAATGCAGTCTTTAATATAATTATTGTCATCACTTCCACCCTAAAATTACGTAAATCTATTTCTTATATTATCTTTCATCAGTTACACTCTAAATATGGTGTATATTTTAAAGGACGTAACAATTTTTATATATTTTTTTATTAAAATAAAAAAAAATATTAGTCTAATTATTCGTAAATCGTCTTTTAAGCGCGTGTTATACTGTTTTTACCTGTTTTGTTATAAGGTTTATATGCGTTTTAATTAGATTTTACATTTTTACATCAATTAATTGTAATTTAATGTCATAAATTAGTTTCATGCAATGATATAGCATTATAGAGTTAATTTTTATAGTAAAGTAATAATGGTTTAAGACAAAAATAACTTAACTTAAATGTATTTTGATGGTAATAACTTTTATTTTCTACCTCTTACTAAGATTATATTAGTTCTCCCTCCATTCAACTCCACTTTACATGTATTCCTTTTTCGTCCATTCAACTCCACTTTATATGTTTCCTTTTTAGGCCAAGAAAATGATCATGTTATCCTTATTTACACTTCATATTTACAAAAAATGTCATCTATACCCTACACTAATCCACCATAAAACCCCACATTTATATTTTTTTAACATTTTTAACCCCATCATTCTCTTTCCCTATGTACTTTTTATAGTTTTTTTAATCCATCCCTTAATATCCGTGCAAAAAGCATACTTGCGAAGTGGAGTTGAACGGAGGGAGTACATTATAACATTAAAGATACAATTAATTTATGCAATTAATTTAACAAGAATATCTCTTTATAAAACAAAACTAAAAAATATCATGCTATAACAGGGTGATCTACACTAATTCTGGACTAAGTAAATAAACAGTGTGCGGTTGGAAGGAACTATACGAAATAGTAAAAGAGGAAGAAATAGGGATTGGGAAAATTGACTGCCGTAAATCTAACATCAGTCTTAAATATACTGTCTACGCAACAGTAGCACACTTAAATTTACTGACCTTGGATCCCTTAAGTGGGCCATCTTTCAGACACATGCGGTTAATTGTTCTTTTGAAAATGATAAAAAGGTAATTTTATATGTTGGTCCGTACTGGATTACCTCAAACTCAAGAACCTTTTTGACTTATCAACCTTTGTAGTGTACACGAATAGTTTTCTTTAGAGAATAGAAATAGTTTTTTTTTTTTTTTTTTTTTTTTTTTTGACTAACGTAGTATAGAAATAGTTAAACACAAATAATTAGATTAATCTGTCTCATTGTAGATGGTCACTATCCGTAAGTTAAAGATGGATAGTGAACTTCCCATAAAATGTAAGTACGAGGGCAAGTGGGGGTATCCATTTCCCACCCACTTGCACTATTCACTTACATTTTGTTAGAGGGACACTATCCGTACAATGAGAATTAAATCAGTTCGGTTAAAATCGGGTTGACCTTAGTTTCGGTTTCAGTTCAATTTTGGTCGGGTTCATTTCGATTACCCACTTTAATCGGTTTGTGTTATTTCGAGTCAGGTGCGGTTCGGGTCAGGTCAATATCAGTCCAGTTTAAATTTGGGTCATCATTTTATGGAGTTAAAGCTAAAAAAACTAGCTAATGTACCATATACTTCCTCCATTCAACTCCACTCTACCACTTTTAATTTTTTACACTATTCACAAATATACATTCAATTTCAATTTTCTCTCAATACTTAAGTGAAAATATATTCATGTGGGATCTTGTTTGATTCGTCTTTACGAGTACATTAAAAATATCTAACTTTTATAATTTTTTCAAATACGTAGCTAACGATATTTACCGCGCAAAACACGCTTTGGCAAACGTGATAAAGTAAAGTGGTAGAGTGGAGTTGAATGGAGGAAGTACTTTTCATTTTGAATACAATAATTCATAATATCATTAATAAATAAAAAATTAATGAAAAAACACCAATAATATGTGGTTTTTCTTAGCAAATAATTATTTATAATTCGGGTCTATTAGTTCACTTTGTATCGATTCAGATATATTCAGATTTGGGTATCATTCGATTATTATTGAATTCGATTCAGTTTCGATTCGATTAGGATTGAGTCGGGTTTCGGGTACTATTCAGGTTACTAATATCGGATGTTCGATTGGTTATGAATTCAGACATTTTCTATCGGTTTTTCTGGTCCGGGTTTATTTTGTCAGGTCTAGTTGATAGTAATACAATAAGTTTTCCCTGTGACGGTCACAAGTTTATGACGTCTCACAAGCTCTCTCCCACTTGTTTTTCCACTTACTCTCCCACTTGCATTAGGTGAGAGGCCACAAGCTTGTAACGAAAAGTGTTGTCACAAATGAGAATTTGTGATAGCAATATATGTTGTTTATTGTATAACGAGTTATAAATAATTAAATATTTTATTTAATTGACATTATTAAATATGGTGCATAAATTACTGTAAAATTGCAAGATATTATACAATGATTTTATAAAACAATCTAATTAAATATTTTATTTTATTGACATTATTAAATATGGAGTTATACTTGTACATACGGGGAGGGATTTAACTAAAATATTTTTATAGGTATTTTTCCAGTAAGTGGATTATACATCTGATATACTACCACAAGTTTTATAGTTTCTGAGCATTATAATAAAGTTTTTAAGTTTTGTTTTAAAAATTATGAATTTTATAATGTTTCTGAGTTCATTCACTCAAACATTAAGCTCAAAAAATTACAATAAAACTCAAAAACATTACATACAAACTTAGTTAAATTTGAGTTTTAACGAAAAAAATAATAAAATCTAACTTATAAATTTTAATAAGCTCAAAAAAAAAATACACATGCTCGAAAACAAATAAAGTTTGAGATAATATGTTTAGGAAAAAAATACACATATGCTCAAAAAAACAAATAAATTTGAGGTAGTACATCCGATGTATGTTCCTTTTTCTCGTATTCTACATATGTTAAGCATTTTACGAATTTTTACATTAGTACAATTGCAAGGAAAGTTTATATACTTCTTTTAGAAAGTCAGCTATTTTTTAAGCTGTTTTGTAATTTCTCCATTCAACTCCACTCTACCAATTTCATTTTTGTACACTATTTACAAGTAAACATTTAATTGCAAATTTCTCTCAATACATAAGTGGAAATAAATTTACGTGGGATCTTGTTTGATTCGTCTTTACGAGTACATTAAAAATATCTAACTTTTATAATTTTTGCAAATACGTAGTTAACGATATTTAACGCGTAAAATAAGTGTTAGCAATTATAAAAAAATAAAGTGGTAGAGTAGAGTTGAATGAAGGAAGTGTAAGATTAACTGAATAATGTTATATAGCCATTAAAATCCAATCAAATTCTCCTATTGAAACAAAGGTTAAGACGTAAGATCTTCAAAAGATACTAATCATATCCAAACACCTTTGATGAATATCAATTTAACTTTTGAACATAATCCTACTAAATTTTATGGACAAAAACTTTACTAATGTTGGATCGCATATGGGTCTCGGCCGCATCCGTCGTGAAGAAGAGAGTGTCTACTTTTCAAGTTTAAGGAGGTTTTATCCCAAAACCAATTGGCAATGGGTGGAGTAGCCCATTGGGTTATAAGCTAGATCACTCTTCTCTATTTCGCCAATATTGGAGACCTACATGTGATTTTTCTTAACTAAGCCAATCACCAATCCCTATACTGTACTATAAGTTATTATCTTATCGTTTTATTTGATTGTACACACGACTTTCTCTTTTATGTCGGAACAATATTTGACAAGTGACGTTTACATTAGCTTAATTAAATTTCGAGGAAATTGCACTATGCAACTAAAGACTTGTTTGAATGATATTTACTTGTAGGAGAATTGAAGGGTGGTTGAGGGAGGGTACAATTTTCCTTGCACGGTTAGTAAAAAGTCAAGAGGATAATGAATGAGACGACATATAGAGATTAAATCTTTAGGCTCTGAAATGAATAAAAGTTTTTCTATCGATGTAAGATTTGAAAAGAAACTCTCTCTCCTCTATTTCGTCTCAGTCATCTCTCTCTTTCCCTCCCAGAAATGTTATCCATGCATAGTATTTGGATAACATGTCTTCTCATCCCGTGTTATCTTTACACACTGCTAAACTAGAAAGATAAATAATTAAATCGAAGTACTATAATTATCAAACAAGGAAATTTGTATCCATTCCAAAATCTCCGAATCTCTCAAACTCAAGCTTCTACCTCCATGGAATACTCACCTTGCTAGAAGGAGCCCTAAGAAAGGTATTGACTAATAATGAGGAGGATGTTAGACAAGTGACAAAAACAAATTCCATAAATAAATACACAAACGTGTGGATATTTTAAGCCAATCATATGAGACTCAAACTACTGATAATCTGATAAAAACACATTTCCCTATTCAAAGATTCCACTACCTCCCTTTTCCACTTCCGTTTTACGACTATCCTTTCGCTATTGCTCGTGAGTTTGAACATTACTTTGTAATTATCTTCGTCTTTTTCTTTTCTTACGTACCTGTTTTTATCCATATACTGTTTACCCACTTTTTTGTGAGGTAATTTGTACTGAGTAATAATTACCAATTGATCAACAGGTAATATCGATCAAGATGAAACCTTAGCATAAATATGAAACAATAGGAAAGTTGGCTACCACAAGGTTATATGGCGACCAACAGCATGAAAAATGCTCCCTTTTGAGTAACATAGTTACAACTTAGAATACTCTCTCATTATGAGAACATTCATATAATCATATGAAAGAATTTGTGTTTCTTTTTTTATCTGAGTACGAGTATAGGCCTAAGAGAGCTGCGGACCAAACTATTGCTCGTATGGAAGGAAGTACACAACAGTAATTGACAGCCCAGGTCGATTTATTCCAAGATTTCAGCTTATACACAGCACAGGCCACAGGGGTTTCATAAAAGAAAAACGGCAGCTAAAAATAATGAGAAAAATGAAGCTTCGATTTACAAAATTACTCCGTATAATCATACAAGTAAATAACCAGCAACAAGATTGAGCACATTGCTCTCAACAATAAACAGTCGTCACATACCCAGTGGTAATTGGTAAATACATCCTTTCTCAAATGCTTTTCCTCTCCCACATCATTCTTTATCCTAAATCTATTATAGCAACCAGTAGAGTTTTTCCGTGGCGAGCATTGGGTGCCTAACACCTTTCAAATACGTACCATTGCCCCTAACGCACGCAGGCTGATCACCGTAGTCATTTCCATCGAGGTGTCATGGAGAGTCAAACACTAAAATCGCTCTAATTCCTGTAAATTATTCCCACCATTACGATTATGGGATCAAGTAGAGTATTGTGAGGTTGCCTAATGTTTAAATACTTGATCATAAGTAACCCTAACCCATTTCCAAGTTGTCTTTTGTTCCCTTTGCTTCGAGATTGGAAGGAAACAGCAGCAGGTTCTTAAAGCATACATTTATTATGTCTTCAAGCAATGCAAATGTCAGACTTGTCAATGGCAGCTGGCTTCCCTGATAATGTCACCAGGATGGTAGTTAGCCTTGGCAAAATTGACTTGAACCAAATTACCCAACCCAAAATGAACCTAATCCGAAGTACAACTCGAAAGACCCCAAGGAATCCAAATAAACCAACTTAGGGAGACCAACATGAAATGACCCAACCCCAACTAGCAATACCAGAAAGAAGCCAATAACTGCACACCCAAAAATCATCACACCAGAAGTGATCTGGGAATGACTTGTTAGCCAGCCAGGTCTGTGCTACTCATGACCTCAGTTCGAGTCTTGACAGTACCAACACAAATCTTCTGACTCCCTTTATGACAATGTGACTAGGAGAACAGTCCTTCAAGCAGTTGGAGAGTCCTCTGATCTGCTTGATCCTCCATGTCACTATCATGGCGAGCTACGAAATCAACATAATCACCAGAAGTCTCTAGAGCATGATCGCTAAATTCCACAGCATCACTAAATTCTACAGGTGCAGACTCGCCCATAATGTCTTCGAATGTACAAGTAGCATGATTCCCGTCGGGGGAATTATCATCAATGTTGTGCTGAAAATCAGCAGAATCAACGGCAATCCAGCCATCAGAAGAATCTTCAAGAGCACTGATCGCAACAACTGGAATTCCAGAGCTATTTACAATATGTTCTCCAACAAGCTGGAACGTTAAGCTTGTTGAAAGTTCAAGTGGCTTCATAAGCTCAAACCTGTGATCTGAAGTATGCTGCTGATTAAAGCGGCTAGGACACTTGGAGCTTGTCTTGTAACGATCCCCATTTCCAGATTTTAACGAAAGCTAACACATAAATACATAAAAGTTGGGTATAACTGGGAAAAGTGAAAGGCATAACAAAAGAACTAGAAGAAAAACTGGAAATATAAATATGCTTTTGGTGGGTAAATAAAACTCTAGACTCTAGTCAAGCAAGAAAATTGGACTTCCAGATGTGTTAGGTCCCTAATAATCAAATGCAGATTAGCATCCTATGGATGGAATCAGAATCAGTCTTGGTAAGTGCCAAAACATCACAAACAACTTTAGACCACCTCATGACATATTGCTAAGATACGTAATTGGTACTAACAAAACGACTTGCTTTCTCATTCATCTAATAAGCGTATAAATAACACAGTACAACGCAGGGTTACAACTATATCAAGCTTATAAGACATATAGGAAAGATGGGCCTAAACACTAGTAATCTCGTTACCCCCCTCAAGTTGGAGCATACGGGTTCAGGATGCCCAACTTGCCAAGCAAGTACGTGAGACGAGTAACACCGAGCGCCTTCATAAACAAATCTGCAAGTTGTTCAGTAGCAGACACATGAGACGAGTAATGAGACCATCTTTAATAGCATCACATAAAAAATGATAATCAATTTATTTATGGTTGGTACGCTCGTGAAAGACGGGATTTTGAGATCTGGGTTTGAAAGCATCAAAACATTCCTTTTAGCTACCTGTAAGCCCAAAGTATGAACATGACTTGTTCAAGAAGAGAGTTTCAGGAGAACGTATAACTTCACCGATAAAATGATCCCCCTCAATCAAACCTGTCCCTTCAAAGCCACCAGAATCTTGTGTCTCGGCATTACTCTCTTCTCCAAGCTACAAGTTAGCAGTATAAATTGGGAAAGAAGAGAATAATTTTGGAAGTTATTAACCAGGAAGTTAAATTTAATGCAACGTTTAAAGTTGGTAGTGTGACGCATCAAAAAAATATGTTAAATTAGTGAACTTTTGAGGAAAATAGAGTGTCCAACAAGACATCCAATCAAAATAGTTAGTCTTATATTAATCGAAAGGTAGTTTTTTTTACTCCTATGTTTGACAAAGATACCAATGCTGCAGGATAGATTTCCAGTTAGCATACTCCTATCAATCACCCCTCCAAACTCAATGTTCCTGGTGATATTTTATTTCTTTGAGAAAAAATATATATTCTCAAAGCAATGAAGAAGCAATAGTGGACAATGGACCCTAAGTACATGAGCATGGAGTAACAAATATTCTCTCCCTTCCAATTGTATGAAGTACATTTTAAAGAACATGTGAGGGCTCTTTTTTTCTTTTCTTTTTTTAAAATGAACACAACTCATTGACATCAGTGCAATAAAAGGGAGTACAGAAGACGAATTTTGTTGAATAAATCCTATTATAATACCATCATCCACTTTACCCCTCAAAGAAGCTCGAAAAATAACCATCCCCAAAGATAAGAGTGCGCCTATGCTGGAAAAAGAGTAGAATTCTGCTCTAGCCACCAAAGACCCAAATACTACATCCCGGTCAATACCCATACTGAATTGATCAAATTTTGTTTTATCCTTGCATTTTACAGAGGACAATTTAGAGGTATCAGGTCTACCAGCCGCTTATAAGTCTTCGTTCAAGCACATGAACAATAAAATGATGGCAGATGAATGAATGCCTATAGATATGAATCATATGATATTGATGTTAAGAACTTAAATCATGGTAAGTTGGTAACAATCTTTGGAAACGGATATTTTAATTAAGATTCTAAATCATGGTACCCAAGAAGGCGCAACAAGCCAACAATTGAAGAACTAACAGATAAAAATCCATCTCCATAACTAGACGTCTAGAATAACCCTTAACCACATAATATTTATAAATAGTACTTGCTAGGTGCTACACTTAACTGGTTTCTAACTTTCTCTACATTTTAAGAACTGTGAGGAGAAATTGCAAGTGCAAAGAACCAAGTAGAATTGAGGGACTAGCATTTATGAAGCAAACAAATGAATTCAGAGTTTGATATTAACTTTTACCCGTCTTTCAAGCAGCACCTATTTCCATTTCATTAGTCTGACAACCTCTGATTGCAAAATATTCTTGATAGAGATCAGGTACATCATCCTTGAATGGCTGAACAAACTTATGGAAGAACTTAGATTCGGTCAAAGTAGCGACATTGTATAAAGAGCAAGCAGTTGCAATCAAGCCTTTCTCCCTCAACACGACCAAGATTCTTTGTCTAGGCAAGTCTCTTTTCAAGGCTATATGTGAAGAGGGCAGGACGGCATGCCAAGAATGCAGGCTCATAACCCATTTCATTCATGAGAAACTCCAAAGATTTTCTAAGCCTTGCTTCAGATATGATTAAGAAATGAGGGAACTTGTTGATAATTGTCATGATATGAGATTGGTTCCAACCAAAGCTCTTAAACAACCGAATCTTAGGCTCAATGAGCTCTGTTGAAAGGCTCCCAAAGATGTGAATGCCGTGCCAAAACATTCCATCAATGTCTCTCTAAATAACTCTGAGTTCCTCAAATAGGCCCCTTCGTGACGAACAATGTGGTACCTTATAATGTCGGTCTAAAAGCCATAATCTTTTTCCAGCAAACGCACATTAGAAAGCAGATGACCAAGACACAATGTGCTTGCGAAAAACGGTCGCCGTTTCTTAAAAAATGAAACTAAATTGTCAGGAGTACCGAGAATTACCATCAAATCCTAAAGTACAGGCTCTAAATGTCCGAGAATAAGTCTGGGGCTAGCTGAAATAACAGAAATTAAATCGGAACCAGAAATACCCAAATCTTGAAGAATCTTAAATTTAGGAATTAGGGTTTTATCAATCCTACTATAAGTTAATATCCGAGGTTCACAAGAGACAACATTCCTAATATGAGAATCATGAAAACCATGTGACTTGAAAAAATTAATGACAGAATTAGCATTCGCAGTTAAAGTCAAACCTATTCGCTCGCTGGGATGCTGTGATTCTGGCGGAGATGTAGATAGATTGTCGCTCAGAAAACCCTAGATTTTCCCATAAAAAATTGGGGAGAAATGAAGATGGATGTTCTTATTCTTCTTGTTGTTTTGTAGAGATTGAAGAATAAGAAGTTGCTGAGAATACATGTCGAAGAGGTCGGAAGCCATTGATAGAGGAGGAGGATGATGATTAAAACTTATGAGAGAGGGTTTTAGTTCGAGTGGTCCTACTAGCTCAAATCTTCAGACTAAACCCGAATGGTCTAAAAAAAAAAAAATCTCACATTCTTACACTAAACTAAAGTGACCCTCAAAATTGGATCAATTAATAATAATTAAATCGAGCTCGGGCCTATTCCGAGCTTTAAATCTTTAAGCTCGGAGAGTTATGAGCCGATTTTGAGCCCACCCGAACTCGAACTCAAATTGACTCGGTTATACCCATGTACGGACTACGGAATACATAATAAGTAGTACTTGTATTATTGAGAGGCCGACTCACTTAAGGGGTGTTTGATTCACAAAAAAAAAAAAAAAAAGGTATGAGGTATGAGTTTGGAATGAGCCAAACTCATACCAAGTGTTTGTTTGATAAATACAATGGTTTTATACCCGTACCTCAAACCCATGAGGTATGAGTTTCTCATACCTAATAAAGGAGGTGACTATGAGAAGAACAATAGCAATAGAAGAACTTTATATAAAGTTCTTTCTATGCCATGTCATATTACGTCAATTTCAATACTTAAGAACTTTTGTTTACAATGGAAGAACTTAATATAAAATTTCTTAAATGAAATTTACTTAAAAATAGACAATGTTGAAGTGTTTTTCACATTTTACAAAGCTAATTTATTGGTTATACATATTCCCATATTTAAAAATTTGGTTCTTATTTTAGAACTTTATTTTTAAAAATAAGAACAACTTTTCAATGCAATAGAAGAACTTTAAAAACAAGGTTATTAGTGATAACCCCAATATTAAGAACTACTATTGCTATTGCTCTAAGGGTATCAAACTAAAATGAATAAAAATATGAAAAAAATAAATTATAACCTATTGTAAATCCAATTTTTTATATACTTATTTGACTAGATAACTATTTTCATGATTTTCTAATATAGAAAATTATTATTTATAATATTTTAATTTACGCATTTTAACTTTAAATGAGGTTCAAACCCATATCACTCAAAAATAAAACAAACACAAGGTATGAGGAATCAAGTTTCAAACTTATACCATCTGAATATAATTCCTGATTCCAAACCCATACTCGTGCACGAAACAAACGCCCCGTTAGAAAACTAGATAAATTACGGACCTAGCCACCAACAAGCTTAATGGTGTAATGCCTATATAAACGTTGATATATACATACATGCATCAATCTCAAACTAAATCATTTAGTCTTCTTTCACTAAGTGCATCCCTCTCATATACTCTCTATAGCTTTCTTATCTAGTTACTAACCCAAATCAAAAACTTTCTTTCCTCACATATCTTGTAGTAATGGGGTGTAGCCAATCAACGCCTAATACGACTCAAGTCGAAATGCAACCCACCAATCGTCCCACGTTTAGTGGTTCGAGCCCTAGCAATTTGGCTTCCAATACTTTTGCCTCATATTCCCCGGTTGGTGCGGGTAGCGCGCCACCATCACACCAAGGGCTAATGGCAAGCATGATCTTTCACTTACTTCCCTTAACTTGCATTGTTCATATGAATCACTGTTTTTAGTTCTATATTGTTATTCGAAAGATGCAGAAACAGAAGGAGAATAGAAATACCAGTCGCAGACGAAAAAATAGAAGCGATGAGAAATAAACCCGAATGCAGTGTCGTGGCATAAACCACTGCCTTGAAAACTATTTCTCCGGTACGACCGTGGTGGCGATCAGCTAGTGCCGGTAGTTCCCCAAGGTTAACACTACAGTTCCCACGCAGTTCCGCCCACTCGGAACTGTAAGACTTGGAACGAAGAAAATATCAGTACCCAGAATTTGATGAGAGAGCAGAGAAGACGAGAGAGAAGAGAGTTGGGTTTTTGTGTGATTTAGAAGCTGCTGAAGACTCGAATTTATAGCAAACCAGGAGCAGTTACAGGAGCCAAAACCGACTCCTGAAACTGTGCCTCAAATCCGAGTTAGTGGGAGAAAGACTCTCCCCACTAACAGTCAGGTTGACTGACTTATTCAACACAACAAACAACAAAAAAAACAGCCCAATTCATAACTCGGCTCCGGCCCAAAAAGATAGGCACAGCCCGCCGCAGGCGATTGCCAAATCCCGAATCCCGAATCCCGAATCCGGGCCGGGCCGGGCTCGGGCACGGGCACGCGCGCGCGCGTGTGTGCGAGCTGAATTAAGCACCTCGCAAAGCTTCCACAAAAGCCTCCCATGACCCACTAGTGATATGGTAAGGAGGGTGGGTATATATAAACCCATAAAACTTCCTTTTCCTCACCAATGTGGGACAATTGGAAACACTCCAAAGGCAATAAAAGCCCCTATATTTCCAACAATCCCCCACTAGGGGCGCCAGAGACAGAGAAAGAAATTCTTGGGTAAAGGAAGGATTGGATACTTAGGTATCAATATCTTTCGATTTGAATTGACACTTTAGTGAAATGAGGAAACAACTTACTTACAGCGAGAGAATATCTTGCGATTTGAATTCCTAGCCGAGCTTCATCGATACCCCCACAACACATATCATACCTTGATTAAGATCGTTCACAAAGTGCAACGCGCTCTTTTAGAGTAATGCGTTTAACTTGGTATTGCGGACATGTTCACATGACTTCTCATAGTCTTGTGATCATCACACCTGCATAGGTGGCTCAAGTGCTTCTCAACAGCACTTCTCACGTGAGTCATTAAGGACCTAAGTCCAACCTGGTGTATGATCCATCAAGTGCGTCTCAAAAGCACCACCATTAAGGCTATGAATCATACGACGCCATAGGAATAGAAGCTTTAGACTTAGTCAAGTCTCACTCTTGACCTAAGGACTTAAGCCCCATTCCCCTCGACGTATCAACGACTAGTCTCCTAGCCAGCCCTTTAGTAAAGGGATCAGCAAGATTGTTTTCGGACTTCACATAGTCCAAAGCAATCACTCCATTGTCTTGGAGTTGTCTAACTGCAGCGTGCCTTATTCGAATATGTCTCTTTTTTGAATTATAGACACTATTCTTTGCAACACCAATAGCAGCCTGCGAGTCACAGTGTAGAGAGACCGGTGTTAGCCGTCCGCCCCACACTGGTATATCGCCTAAAAGGTTTCTCAACCATTCACCTCTTGTCCTGCCAACTCAAGAGCTATGAACTCAGATTCCATGGTAGAGCGTGCGATACAAGTCTGTTTAGAGGACTTCCACGATATAGCACCTCCACCCATGGTAAAGACATAACCACTAGTAGAACAGATCTCATCGTTACCTGCAACCCAGTTCGCATCACAATATCCCTCTAACACAAAGCGAAATTTACTATAATGCAAACATAAGTCAACTGTTCCTTTTAGGTATTTTAGTAAACGACGAAGAGCATTCCAGTGTTCATTACTAGGGTTATGTGTATAACGACTCGATCTACTAACTCGCATAAGCAATATCCTGGTCGAGTACGATTCATTAAAAACATCACACTACCTAGGATTTTAGCATACTCTTCTTGGGAAACACTCTTGCCCAAGTTTTTACACAAGTGTACACTAGGATCATAGGGTGTTCTAGCAGGCACATCATCAAAGCAGTTAAACTTTTTCAACACTTTTTCAACATAATGAGATTGACTTAGACAGATTCCATTGGGGTTTCGGATGACCTTAACTCCTAGGATAACATCAGCTTCTCCTAAGTCCTTCATCTCAAAATGTGATGACAAAAATTCTTTGGTTCTAATTATCACCTCTAAATTATTACCAAGTATTAACATGTCACTACAACAAGTCCATTATTAGACAGCATTTATCTAACAGCACAAATTACAAATGCCACCTAAAATGTACTTTTCGTGGCATTTAACATGACATTTGATGTAAATGCCGCCTTATATCATTTTCGACTTTGCGCGCACAAGTTTTCTATCTGGCGCCCATTTATCAATTTCCTTATCAATTTACCTCTTAAAAAAATGCCTAATTTATTCTCTCTTCTAACCTAAAAGCCAACATTATATTCTATCTCCTCTCTACTCTCTAGCATCATTTTCTGCAAATTAACTCATCCAACGTGAGAGAGCAAAGGAAATTCATCATCTGCAAACAAAAGGTATGTTTTTTTATGATTAAATTTTGATACTTGAGGAAAAAATTATCCAATTAACCCTAATTTCCCTAATTCGCTCACTTTATTTTAGTATTCTTTAATTTTACCCAAAATTTATGATAATTTCTCAGAAATTGAATGTTCAGAATCGTAAACCTAATTATTCTGGAGGTTCACCAAATTCAAATGGCGATGCTCGGCGTACTGTTTGAGGTCAATTTTTTCATCCTTTTGTAATTTAATTGATAATGTTGTTCTTGTTGTTGTTGTCGTCGTAGTCGTCTTTGTTATCGTCGTAGTTGTTGTGGCCGTTGTTAAATTAATAAGTTCCTCAGGAAGCGCAATTTCTCTGTGTTTAGTTTAATTGCGGCTTATTCTCGATATAATGTAGTAATTTCTCCTGGTACATGCCCACTTTATCAATTATTAATTAAAACCTAAAACCTAATCTTATACCTCATGTCCACTTTATCAATTGTCCAATTTAATTACAGTAGTTCATGCCCACTCTATCATCTAGATTAGATTTTGACTTTGGTACCAATTTGGCTAAAGATTAAACATAATAAGCAGATAGACTTGGTTGGTCGAATTTTGTGCTTAGAGGATAATAAAGGTGTAATTAATCAAAAATATGAATAATAAAGAAATACTTGTAGTTGCAGTAGTGTATTTGAGATTGGTTTGTTTGGTTTTATTGACCTGATTTCAACTTTGGTTGTCACGAGGGTGTGAAATCTGGATTTTGTCTAACTATAATATTTAGCTACATAGATGAGCATCACTCATGTGGGTAAGTGAGTTTGCTTGTTTTCTACCTGTGCTCTACTTTCAGCCGAATTTTGTGTCAAAGGGATAATTAATGTTCAACTGTAGGAGATGGCGGTCATTTGCTTCTCGAATTTGCTTCGTCAGTTTGGCACAAGTCATTTGTGATTGATCAAGAATGGAGATGTAAATGAAGTCCAAGTGAGAAAACAATATTCATGACTGTATGAATCTTAACATGTTTGGGATTAAACGCTGATCATCATCAGAACTCTTTTAAGTTGTAAGACGGTCAGTTTATATGAAAAAGAACGAACCCTGCATTGTGCTCTTTGAGCTATAAGAGGATGCCTGTTAACTGCAATACATGTTGGCAACCGGTGAGGGGTGAATGTTCTCAGCTTGCTCATTTCATTTTTACTGTGGCGAGGAACCCTGCATTGTGCTCTTTGAGCTATCCTCCGGATTGGAGACTAGTTCCAAAGAAGAAAAAGAATGAACTACTTCAAATTGTTAAGGTGGCTTTTCTGAATGATAAATAGAAATGATTATTACTTATACGAAATTTATTTTCCTTATTAGTTTGTTCTTGCTCTCTGAAACTGGTACAGTCGAAATTTATTATTCCAGACGTTAAGGCTGCAAAGTATGTGCTGCAATCAATGGGAAGAAAGTGAAGTAATTTCAAGGCTCAGCTGATAAATGACTTTTACGAACCAAATCGTGGAAATGTAAGCAAAGTTTTGAATGCTAAACCTGGAAGCGTACCACCGGACCAATGGATTTCACTAGTGACTTATTGGAGTTCAAGTAAAGGGAAGGTATGATTTGAACGTTCGTTTAAGGTTCTTTAATTGGTTCAAAAATCTTACAGCTGGTGTTCTACAAACTTTATTTGGTTAAAGAATTTTTTTTATAATAGATACTGGACATGAGCGCAGTGTCAAAAATCGAATGAGTCGTAGGTGCCAAGTTATTACACACACTGCTGGATCCAAACGTTTTGCATACGTGGCTTTATTTGGTAGAGATATTCTCAATCACAATACAACATAGCTGCAATCCTTCTTTTAGTTCTTATAAATGACCACAAGAAAACCTTAAGTAAGTCTTCATCTTGATATTTTACATTGTTACATATTAGCTTGCTTGTGGAGTATGCTTGTTTGTTCACAGCATCCAATAGGTTGTTGCCTTGTTGGAGTTCTTTGGCATGTTTACTTAGTTATTGGTGTTGTGTAATAAACACAAAACACCATCAGTTAACTCAACCAATAGCGGACTTGCTGTATGGTGGTGGGCATATTTGATTTTAGGTTGCTGTGACATATTTACAATTGTTAATTTCCTCATATTGCCTTCTCAACATGGTTTTTAAAGGTGCGGTAGGAATGCGGAAATCGACTTTAATTTATATTGGCTTATTATTGTGTCTCGTGTAAGCTTTAAATCTGTAAAAAAAAATACATATTATAGTTGGTGTTTGGTTTCCTTTTCCCAGGATTTTACGTATAAGGAGGATGATGGATGACATTTTGATTTTGACAAAGCCTTATTAGAATCAAGTTACAAGTAATGGCCGTTGCGGTGTGAGATCAGGGTACCAGAGCATGGATGTCAATTGAAGCTTTTGTGAATGTTGGAGTACATGTTATTTATATTAGCCATTTATAAACCCCAGCAAATTGATTTTTGTTAACTTTGACTAGATTTTAATATAATGAACTCATATCTATATTAGACTTTTGTAGTGACAATTTGATATATTAAAGTTCTTTTCTCTATGGTACAGTTGTCATTTTATAAGTTTTTTGTTTTCTTTCAATAGTTACATTTTATATTCAGAAAAACAATGCCAAGAAAGATGAACAGAGTAACACATGCACAAATGATAAATAAAAAATGCTGCAAGAAAAAAAATAATGAAAAATACTTTTGATTTTTTTTTATTGGATACAATTAAATTGCAATTATATGGTGGCCTCGGAATTCGGGATCTCGCAGCGTTTATATTAACTTTTACCAGCGTAACTGATAAATGCCACTATGACTTTTAGCGACATTGGATCTAGCGGCATAAGACTAAATGCTGTTAAAGCTTCTGGCGGCGTTTACAAATGCCGCTAAAGTCCTTTTTAAACGCCGTTAAAGCTGTTATCTTAAAGGCATATAAGCACACAATCAGATTCTATTACTTTTGAATAAACACATGAATCAGAATTGTTAACCACATAGCCATTACTTATCAAAGTGTTGTTAAATTTCTCATACCACTGTTTAGGTGCTTGTTTCAGTCCATAAAGTGACTTGTTCAGTTTACACACTTTACTCTCTTGACCCTCAATCACAAAACCTTCAGGTTGAGATATCTAGATCTCTTCCCTTAGTTCACCATTCAAAAAGGCAGTTTTGACATCCATCTGATGTATAACAAGGTTATGAATAGCAGCTAAGGCGACAAGAGTCCTAATAGTCGAAATTTTGGTCACAGGAGAGTAAGTATCAAAATAATCAATACCCTTCTTTTGTGTAAAGCCTCTAACTACAAGTCTAGCTTTGAACCTCTCTATTGTACCGTCAGGTCTCATTTTCTTTTTAAAGATCCATTTACTCGTAATGGGTTTACTACCTTTAGGTAAATCAGTCAACTCCCAAGTCTGATTTGACACAATAGAGTCAAGTTCACTTTTAATAGCATCTTTCCAAAAATTAGCATCAATGGATTTCATTGCCTCACTATAAGTTTTTGGGTCATCTTCTATTAAAAAGGCTGAAACAAACTCATCACTAGCACAAACAGTGTATCCAAGTTCAGACAACATAGTTGTATCATAATCATCACCAAAGTTCTTTGGGCATCTAGGTCTTTTACTTCTTCTAGGTTCAACAGGAACATCAATAGAAGTGCTACTACTACTAGCATGTGAAGACAAATCATGAGATGCAACAGATAAACTAGGAGATGGTACAACAGTTTTTACGAAAGGGAAAAACATGCTCGAAGAATTCGGCATCTCTAGCCTCGAGATATAAACGGTCACTCAAAGACATAAATCTATAAGCAGAGCTATTTTGAGCATAACCTATAAACACACAATCATAGGTCTTAGGTCCAACGGTAGGTCTTCTAAAATCAGGTAAGCCCACTTTAGCCAAACACCCCCATACTCTAAGGTAACTTAGGTTAGGAGGATAGCCCTTCCAAATCTCATAGGGGTCTTGTCAATTTTCTTATGAGGTACACGGTTAAGAATGTGACAAGCGAAAGTATTGCTTCCCCCACATATCGTCAGATAGGCCAGAACTTAAAAGCATAGCATTCATCATTTCTTTTAAGGTTCTATTTTTACGTTCAGCTACACCATTGGATTGGGGTAAATAAGGTGGACTAGTCTCATGTATTAAACCGTTTGCAACACAAAAGTCGGCTAGATAACTGGATTTATACTCACCACCTCTATCGAGATCTTACCCTTTTAATTTTTCTCACAAGTTGGTTTTCAACTTCATTCTTAAAGTTTATAAAAGAGTGTTCAACTTCATCTTTAGTCTTAAGCAAATAGACACGGGTGTATCTAGAACAGTCATCTATAAACGTAACATAATAATTCTTGCCACCTCTACTTGCAACATTTTTGAAGTCAGCTAGGTCGGTGTGAATTAATTCAAGAAGACTCGTGTTCCTAGTAGTCACAGGTTTACTAGGTTTCTTTGTAAACCTAGCCTCAACACAGCTAGCACATTTAGAGAATTCTTGACTCGTCAAACTCCGAATTAAACTCATAGTTCTAAGTTTTTTAATATAATCCACATTCACATGACCTAACCTACCATGCCAAATATCAATAGACTCGGCGATATAAGCGAGAAGAAGATGCAATATTATTAATAGCGAGAATCGAGTTCAATACAAAAAGACCCCCAGAAAGATAACCCTTGCCCACAAATTCCCCATTACGCGACATTACCACCTTGTCAGCCTCAAAAACAAGTTTCAAACCAGCTTTGTTTAATAAGGCACCAGACACAAGGTTTCGACGCAATGAGGGTACAAACAAAACATTACTGAGAGCAAGTGTTTTCCCGAGGTGAGTTTGAGAAAGATCTTGCCTTTGCTGTGATCTTTGCGGATGAAGAATTACCCATGTAGACGCATTCCCCATCAAAGAACTTCCTCGAACTCGGCAAATAAACCCCTATCAAAGACATAGGTGTCTCGAAGCTCCAGATCAAGACCCATTCAAGAACATTACCCACCGATTAGCTTCCACAACCACAAACGCAATAACATCATCAGTCACAAAACATTGGCCTCGCATTTCTTCTCGAACATTGGTAGGCTTTGTGACCATCTTTTCCGCACACATAGCAGACAATAGGACCCTTAGCAGACTTTCTCAATCTTAGGAACCGGTTTGGTATGCTTCCCTGGACCATTCTTCTTAGCAGGACCCTGGTTCTTACCCCGACCAACCTTGGCCTTACCCTTACCCTTATAATTCTCGGATTAGACGGACCACCGGACTCGGCCAGTTAGCTTTTACAAAGAAAGAATAACGGCGAACAGTCACGATTGACTAGCGGGAAGGTCTTTAAGGCGATTAGCCTCCTCGGTCCTCATATGTCCTATAAGTTCTTTAAGGGACAGTCTTTCTTTTTATGTTTGAGTTGGTTTCGGTAATCGGACCGGGAGGGAGGGAATTTCTCTAGCAGAACATTAGCTACGAAAATATCATCAAGTTTCATGCCCTCATTGACAACATCAAAGACATAAGTTTTCATAGACATGGACTTGATCCATGATAGGTTTCCGTCGACCATCCGAAATCCCAACCATTTTCCCACAACATACTTCTTTTTCCCCCGATCATCACCCCATACTTAGTTTCTAAAGACTCCCAAATAAACTTAGCGAGACTTATTCACAAAAATAAGTCGAAAAGGGTGTTTGTCATATTATTCGAATATGCCACCTAGCGCTTTGTTATCCTTTACAAATTTCGCAATATCCTCTTCATTAGACTTAACATCTTTGCGGAGGAGGGGTCATCTCAACATCAGTAGGGGTGATAGGTTTAGTCATTAAGTAAAACATAATCAATTTCTAACTCGCTCAAAATACATCAAAAGTTTACGGGACCAACGCTTATAATTGTGACCGTCTAACGACTCCAATTTCGCCAATTCAGGAGCAATTTTCGACATAATGTACATAGTTACAAAGAACTAAATAGTTTTCAAATTGTTATTCGAAAGATGCGAAATGAAGGAGAATAGAAATACCAGTCGCAGACGAAAAAATAGAAGCGATGAGAAATAAACCCGAATGCGGTGTCGTGGCATAAACCACTTGCCTTGAAAACTATTTCTCCGAATGACGACCGTGGTGGCGATCGGCTAGTGCCGGTAGTTCCCAAGGTTAACACTACGGTCCCCCACGCAGCCCCGCCCACTCGAATCGTGAGACTTGGAACGAAGAAAATATCGGTACCCGAATTTGATGAGAGAGCAGAGAAGACGAGAGAGAAGAGAGTTGGGTTTTTGTGTGATTTAGAAGTCTGCTGAAGACTCGAATTTATAGCAAACCGGGAGCGATTCTGAGGAGCCAAAACCGACTCCCAAATCGTGCCTCAAATCCGAGTTAGTGGGAGAAAGACTCTCCCCTAACAAATGTTGATTGACTTATTCAACACAACAAACAACAAAAAAAACAGCCCAATTCATAACTCGGCTCCGGCCCAAAAAGATAGGCACAGCCCGCCGCAGGCGATTGCCAAATCCCGAATCCGGATCCGGACGGCACGCGCGCGCATGCGAGTGCGAAATTAATTAAGACACTCGCAAAGCTTCCACAAAAGCCTCCCATGACCCACTAGTGATATAGTAAGGAGGGTGGGTATATATAAACCCATAAAACTTCCTTTTCCTCACCAATTTGGGACAATTGGAAACACTCCAAAGGCAATAAAAACCCCTATATTTCCAACATATATATCATTACGAAGGCATTTCAAATCTACATTTTGTTATTGTCTTTTCTTTTTATGATATTAGTTATAGTACTTGTAATTTAACCGTTGCTTGACTACTTAATAAACGTAACAAAGATATTAACTAGGTTCATCTTTTCCTTGCCATTTTCTATAGGCAAGAGCTAAGGGGAAAGGCAAGGAGGCGGTTTTCCGCCACAAGAAGCATGACTGGCCGAAGAAAACTGTGAAAAAGGCCGAATGCCGATTTTGCAAGGAGTCACCAAGGATAAAGAAGAAATGGTTTCGGCTTGATAAATTACAGGATCATTATGAAGTAAAGCATCACGGTTATGCAAAATTAAGTTCAGATAAGACTTGCAAATATTGTAGGAACAAGTTCGACAACATCAAAGACACTAAAGTGCATGAAAAGAGATGTAAACGTGAAGGTTGGGTAAGAGAGTTTGAAGTTGAAGAGGGAAACGAAGCCGAAACCGAAGATGAAGATGAAGAGTAATTAGGAAATCCATGTGAATGGGGTGCGATTAAGATTAGTCCTTTAAAAATTTTCTATATATTAAGATTAGTCCTTGATTCCTGATCGAAAATTATTCCCGACACTCTGTTTCGCTTTCCCTCGTCTCATATCTTCTTCACTCTTTACAGTTTACATATCATATATATATGCCGGGTTTCGGATTTCAACTAATAATCAACAAGTTCATGATTTACTAGCTAGTTTCCTGCCCATATTCTGAACTCTTATTTTATATAAATATGCTTATTGCCTCACATTGATCTCTTAGGTTATTTCATGTTGCTTAATCATGGTATTGATCGATTTTAGGGGCTAATGATACAATTTAGTCTGTTCGGGCCAATCGCGAGGTATGTTTGTGAGATTAATCAATCGGTTCTCAAATTGTGTTGCTAGGAGATGTATGTAGTTTAGGACCACATATTACCAAAAATGAATGGTCAAAGATGGTTGAAGACCAAACAAGTCATAGCACCAAATATATTACTAAAATGTGAGTTGGAATGAGTAAGGACCTGATCTGATGCATCTGCGAACACATTTATGCTTGCTTCGTTCACATGTTGGGATGAGTAATTAGTACTCTCAGTTACTCCATACTCCCATATAAGTGTATTAGTGTGTGCAGTAGTCAGTAGGAGTCAATAGGAAACTGTATACAAATTTGGATGGATGGATGGATCCATGACAATTGACATCCAATGGTAAATAATAAATTCAAAAAAAATGTGATAAATCGATAATGATCTCCAATTGAACCGGCTCGACCCAACACATCAACTAGCCCAAACCCGATACAACTTCACTTGACCCGACCCAAACCCCGCCCGATTAACCCCGATTACCACCTCTAACAATAAGATTGTACAAGCATGGTTGCAGGTAATAATCGGCATAATTCGAATCGTTAAATTTAGTGAAAAAATATATGCGGAAAAAAGTAACCCGTAGGTGAAAAAAATAATTCCGATTAATAATCTATTATTGAAAATGACTAACCCAAAGTCTCGAACCAACCAAAATCTGTAAATGATCCGATCCAAAACAATCTGACCTAAGATGATCTAAGTCCAAATTACCCGGATAACACCGCATCCTAACTGGATAGAAAACCCTGCAACCCAATTCTAGTCCAAATTAATCGTTTGCCCTCTCTAACTACTACCCAAGAAGGGCAGTTAATTATAACTAGTATAGATCTCGCGCAAATGCACGGTAAATATAGGCCTTTTAATTTTTAGTGTATTAGTTATAGATTTTAGATTTATATCTCGCGAATTTTTATAAAAAATAACTAATATTAAAATTAATCAAAAGAATTGAATAATTCCATGAATTGTGTTTTTTATGAAAATATTTTAACTACATCAATTTTTTTTTTTTAAAAAAAAAAAATTCGTCACGAAGTTAATTATAGGAGATACAGTTTTTATGTATAGATTATTTTAAATGAAATATTAGTTTAATAAATGAAAATCTAATTTGTTTTCCATATATAATTTTGAGTACCGAGCACTTTGGAGGGAAAATTTTAGAGAAGTTGTATTCTCTTAGACCTAGTTTGGTTGCCCCTTGTAAATCATGGGAGTTGGAAAATCCCATGAATTACAAAATTGAGACTTGTTTGGTTGCTTTTTTTTTTTTTTTGCCATAATGTAGGCATTCCATTTTCCAAGGAGTTTCCAACTCCTCCATAATGTAGGAGTTGGATTACCTAGGTCCCCTAGATAATTGCAAACTCCGGTGTAATTGAATTCGTACATCAGCAAACAAACGAATTTTGTTAATTCACATGAATTTCATGTGGGAGTTTAATTCCATGAATTCGATATTCCGGTGGAGTTGAATTCCAACGAGCAACCAAACGAGACCTTAGTATATAGGAGGATTTATACTTTTAAAATTTGCACCTCATTAATATTTATCATATTTATCAGTTCACTCCATTGTATTTTGATATGAAACAAAAGAATTGAAATTGAAAACTAATAAAAAGTTTTATTAAGTTGTGAATTTTTTCTAGTGAATGTTTTTTGTCACGAAGCTAATAGTAAGCATGTGTCAAGTTATTCTCTATAATAATAATTATTGCATTAATGAAAAATTTAGCAACTTATACTTTATAATTTAATATCAATTTTATTTTATTTTAATGAAAATATCATAATTATGAATTTATTTAAAAAATTAGAGTTTATTTATAAGAATATATTCATTGAAAAGATAATAATGTAATGAAAGAAAATTTTATTTATTACCTTATTTAGCTAGATGCTTTTTGGAGGAAAAACTAAAAGAATTTTTATTCTCTTAGTAGTAGAAGGATGTACATAGAGGTGGCAATCTGGTCAGTCGAGTCGAGTATCGGGTCGGGTCAATATTGGGTCGGGTTTAGGTCGGGTTCGGGTCACTGATCATCGGGTCATGTCGGGGTTCGGGTCGCCATTGAATCCGGCCGGGCTGGCTTTGGGTTGTAATATTCTCGGGTTTTGTCGGGTCGGGTTTTCTCGGGTCCGAATCGGGTCACTCGGGTCAAGTCAAACTTGTCGGCTGTAAATGTACACAGTAAACATAAATAAAGGGGGTGTAAAAGGGAGATTCAAGCAATCATGGAAACCCTAAAACCTTCTACTCGTTTTGCAATATCGCCATTGTTTTCATCTCAAAACATTACTCATACTTCTTGTTTTATACAGACTCCGTCTACATTGACAGCAATTCGTAGTTTTCGATGCAGCGCATCACGTCCTATCGCTGAAAATTCAGTTGCCGTGGCTGATCGGCTTAACAACCCTGCATCACCCTGGCTAATGCTTCCGTCTGAGGTCGACGAGAACACGGGCCAAAAGTTAGACTGCTTCTACAGCCTTGCTGATGACAAAATTTTGAGGCTTAACCGAAAAAAGAGCCTAAAAGTTCCGGACACTGCCAAGTGCATTGCCTCCACCATGGGCTGGTTGGGGTTCGTCGACACCAAAGACTGCTCCGTCTACCTGTCCAACCCCTTTCTTAACGATGTCGTACAGCTGCCCTCTTTGGAGACACTACCTTCTGTCTTAGCAGTTCAACGAGACCCTAAGACGAACAACATCCTTAAATTCAAGGTACGTAGCATTGATTCTTCAACCTGTTGGGACAGCCACGAGCTTGATCCCTACTATATGGTAGAGCCAGAGTTCATGGCCTGGCATATCTCCAGCTTGGCACTTTCGAGGGCTGACCCTCGCGGTTGTGACTGTCTTGTCATGGCCATCCAGGGGGACTGTATTAGACGCCTCGCTTACTGTCCCATTTCTCGAAATTTCACTCAAGATACTGATTTTGACGGGTTTGATTTTAACTTTGATCCTAATTGCTGGACGGGTCTACAGGAAGACTATTTTCCGGGTATGCCCTATAACCAAGTGGTGTACGATGAATTTCGAAACCTGTTTTATACCTTGTTTGACAACAGTGGGATCCAGGCATATGACCTTGTACGAGACAGAGGCCGAAGGTCTAAGATGGTGTTTCATATTACCAAAGAGATGCTTGAGTCGGAGCTCAAGCAAGCCTTTGAGAAACAAGGCTACGAGGCCTTGAAGGCGTTGGGAAAGCGGTGGAATAGAAAGTATTACCTAGTGACCCTGCAAAATGGTGAGCTTTTACTGATTGTCAGGCAATATGAAATCCCAAAGGCGTACACCTATTCTCACACTAGTTGCGAGCCTCACAAGACCCTTCAATTTGATGTGTTTCGGGTTGTGAATCCCGGTTTCCTAGAACGTGTCACTTGTCTGGATAATGATCGAGCAATATTCATAGGTTGGAACCAATCTTTCTGCATAAAGGCTAGTTCATCCCCAGGAGTAAGCCCGAATTGCATATACTTTACTGATGACATCAGTAACTGTGAGGACTATAATGTGCACCCTAACAACCAATGGGGTCATGATACGGGAATATATCGTATGGAAGATGCCACCATTTCATCTTGCTATCCTTACCTTGATAAAGAAAAAGAAATGAAGGCTCCAATTCCGACACCACTGTTTTGGGTTGCCCCGCTCTCATCTTGCGTCTGGTACATGGCTCGCGAACATGGCATTGATGATGAGAAGCTGAGTGTCATCGCCTAGAGATTAGCAGATTTATAATTTTGCATAACTAGCATTAACATTAATTTTTGTTTTCAAATTGTACTGTTCACTGCTTCCTGTTTGAAGACTTGAGAGTTCAATTATTTAACGGTTTACTGGCTCTGCAACTGCCATTTCTTTCTTCGTTGAAACCTTGACAACTTGAAGCACGACAAATAATTATTAAAGAAAGTTGAACAAATACACAAAGTGATTGGAAAATCTATTGGCAGGGCCAAGGGAATAGAATTTTTTCTGTACTTTACAATACAATGAACACAAAATCTCACTTTAGGCGGACACACTCAATCTAAAGTGAGATTTTGTGTTCATCAATTAGTGTACAATGAAATACAGCAAATCGTCTTGTATATATCCACGTTTTTTCATTGTAAAGTTGAGTAGTAAACTCAATCGTCAATACAATTTCCATAAGGGATCGTGATATAACTACGTAGTTTTTAGAATGGATAAGGTTGCACACATCTGACCTCATTCAACCCAGTAGGCCTTCCAGGATTGGGACCAAATATATCGCATCTAACAAGACAAACTGACTAGTGTTTTCTCAGAAGGAAAAGCTATCTCGTTACAGTTACGACTACATAAAATAATAAACCCACACTATCTGATTACAAGAAAATACAAGGGGAATTGCAGGAAAAACCTCGTCACTTTGAATAAACTCAGAAACATTTTAGGTAAAATCCCAAACTTCAATGGTAGGTATCGCTATTCTTTGTCAACCATTGACAGATTTCTTTTTTTTTTTTTTCCAACTCAGTGAGTAGATCGAAGAGGCTTCTTGAGAGTGCAAGACGGGCATTTGTATTGCTTAATGCTTTCGGCCTTAGCCGGAGTAATCTTGACACACTTGCCATGGAACCACTTCTCACAAATGTCGCAGCATATCCAGAATTCATCGGCACTGTAATTCCCACCACAACTACCGCACAGTGTTTCTCCCTGCTCATCCTCGTCATCCTCCAACCCTTCATCTCCCATCTTTGGATTGCTTTTTACTTGTCCATCACTTGATCTCTGCACAATGTCAAATATATATTGCTAAAACGGAAAAACAATATGGGGCCACTCTAAGTTATTACTCTCCAAACCCCATTACTCAAGTATCTACCTAATGATACCAAATAGCATAGATATTGGAGTACATCATTATATAATGCACAAAAGCTCTGACTATTTTAACAGGCTCAAAAAAAAAAAAAACAATTTACAGCACCTCCTTCCATTTGATAGGAGTCTTTTGAACTATATATATCCACATAATCAATGTTACTCAGAGTCATTTAGAGCTATCCGACACGAGGGTATGTCTAGGAGTTGGTTTTGGCTGTTTTTATAAAAATCCACATGTTTTTGGCTTGAAATTTAGTGTCCAACCTCAACTGTCAAGTACTCGAAACAAGTATGAAAGGTGATATAAAGAGTGAGCAACTAAACCCTTGATAGATTATCCTCGATCCAAGCTTTTAACATAAAAAATTATTCTAACACAAGACGAAAGTAACTAGAAAGAAAATACAAAAACAATGTGGGTCAATCATGGAGCTAATAAGTCGTTAATATTGTATAATTTAAAGGGTTAATTGACAAGAATAATCCAAACTATGGGTGGTCTTCTTAGAATAATCTCAACTACAATTAATCCCAGAATAAACCGTACTATTAACTTCATCTTCTCAAAATACACTGAGTAACCTTCTACCTTTTTATCAGGTCACAATTTTTAAAAAAGAAAAAAAATTATTAAAACCAATACTCCCCAGCTCCCCGTCATTACCATCACCAGTACATCTGCACCACCTCACTCCGATCTCCTCCAAACTTCATTCCACAAAATCACACCCACTTCCTTCCAAGCTCTCCATTATCCCGTCTCCGTCGCTACTTCAACAACACAGTGACCAATATCAAACCTTTATAATCATCAAACCATCAACAAATCTCCTTTCTTTTCCCTATTTCCTTTCAAACCCCAATATAAATTCCTTCTCCTTTAGATTATCAACCCATCAACAAACCCCTTAAAATCCTTATGATTCTTTTAGTTCTCTCCTAAAAAGAAGCCTAATAAAATCTGTATATTAATATTCAAGTAATTGTCCTGAAAATTGTTGAATCTTAAGTCTAAATACATAAGATTTGGCATGTAAATGACTGTTGTTGGAAGTGCGCTTGAAAAAAGATTGTTAATTCAAGTTCTTCGAAAGTATTACAAATAGTGCCCGAGAATTTGTTAAGTGTTGAGATGTAAGATTGATAATTCTGTGAGAAAAGAGATTGTACCGTTGAGATTTTCATGATTGTAATCTATTGCTGTTATTAAGGTAATTATACGTGTGTAATCATCATCAATCATGGATTCTGGGTTCTATATGTTGATTTCGGGAAGAAAAAAAAAAAATTGATGATTTTGGATGACGGAATTGGGGAAGACGATGGTAACGCTGAGGAACTTGAAGGGAGACGCAGTGTGGCGGAGATCGTGATGTGTTGTAAAAGGTGTGTGTAAATGGGCGATGAAAGGGAATGGTTGGTTAGAGCGGTGTTGTTAATGGAGGTAAGGTTATGTGGAAATGACTGGCTATGGAGGATAATTTACCTGATTTAACAGGTTAACAATGACTTAAGAGTAGTATGAGAAAATGAGGGTAACAGTAAGGATTATTTTGAGTTAAACAGAAGTTTGGATTATTACGAGAAGATGGCTAATAGCTTGGATTATTCTTGTCAATTAACCCTAATTTAAATAAAGCTGTGAATATCGTAAATTTGTATACCAGGGAAAAATCCAAATCTAATACTCCCTCCATTCCATAATGTTCTTACCATTTAGTTTTTCACGGTCTTCGAGATGGTACTTTGACCGTGTATTATTATAGCTATATAAAGATCTTTTGATAACAAATGAAAATCATGTTACAAAATTTCAACTTTTTACAGAATTAATGGTCAAAGTTTATGAACTTTGACCCCAAAAAATTAAATGGGAAGAACGTAGTGGAATGGAGGGAGTAACTACTAACTACAATCAAGTCACGAGGGGCCCATGCCATTTTTTTTCCGTTTTTCTTTTTCTTTCTTTCAATACTAGAGGAGTACACAATGTCACTCATGAAATAGCATAACTCTAAGACGAGACGAATTTACAGTTTAAGCTTTTTACCATTGTTTATGTAGTAACCAAGAAGAGGCGCATTACATAATAAAATTTATGTGACATGAAAACAGCATATGAATAAACTCTTTTCATGATGTAACTGTAGATTCTAGTCAAGATGCATGAAGAAATGAGATGTAGGGTACTGCTGTGATTTATCTCACCTTTGCACTACCTCTGGATTTGCTACCGCTATCCGCACTAGGCTTGTCTTTCAAAGGCTTCTTCTCTGTTACAACTTCAAAAACTGTAGGCAGTTCATTCATCATACTGAATAAACGCTTTCTGATAAGAAACAATAAAATGTTTCAGCACAAGTCACCAAACACGATTTAGTGACTAATCAAACAACAAAAACATAATATACATGTCAAAACTCAAAACATTCATATTTTTACATTGTTTAAAATGAACATCTTGCAGTGCCATATTGGAAGCACCCCGAAACGTTTTGGCTAAGTGTCGCACTCATCCTTTGAGCTTAAGAGTTAAGCCCGCTTTTCTAAACTAATTTTGACAACACTATATCCCCGCTACTCAACTCCCACCCCAACTAACAACTCTGCACTCTGATCTGAAAAAAATCCAAGGTAAGATCATAGATAACCAATGGCTCCATGGTGAATTAACTTTATCATGCAGCTTCCAATACAATCATTTCAATTTTGCACCAACAAATCAGTGTTCATTATCCAGCAAAGTCATAGAAAGGGCTTCCAATTTCCCAATAGATGTTGCTTATGTATGAAGGTGTAAAGAGGGGGCAGCTCTTAATTATTTTTAAAATGTCCTTACTCTACTTCATACAAGCTGTTCTTTCCAGCCTTTCCTAGCATGAGTTATGATGACATTTAGCAAAGAACAATGGAAGGGGTTGGGGAAAACATTGGTTCAGAAGTTCACTCACTGCTACCATTTACTGCATCTGGTATGAGTAATGGCACTGACCGTGATCCTGAAGCACGTATAGGGACTGTTAAATCTGTTATATATGTTGATAGTGTTAACCATTTCATTGATGGATGTCACAAGGAGGAGCTTGCTGCTCACCGTGCTTGCTAGAAGCGAAGGATATTAGCACATAGCTTTTTGAAAGAGTTAGGTTGTAATTCCCTCTTTATGAAATACCATATCACTGACTTCATAAAAACAAAAACAAAAACAAAAACAAAATAGAAACGGAATAAAGAGACAAAAAGAAATATTTTATTTAGATGCCGGGTAAAATCTATTTTCGTGCCCAAGTCTTTAAATATATCCACTTTAAGGATTTCCACTTATGTAGCGTGTCTACATCAGAGAAGCTTCGACACTCCAGGTAGGTGGCGTGTCGAGTGTCGACACGACACTTCACCAGACACGACACCTGACACGTCTGGGATACTGCACAGTACGACACGACTCCCGACACTTTTGCACAGTGATAGTCAGAAGTATTTCAAGGAAGATGGAGAAGAGAGAGCGAGAAAAGATGAAGAAATAACTTGGGGAAAGGTGAAAAGGGTTAAAGAAGAGAGAGAAATGTGAGGAAATGTTAAAATATAAAAGAAGAGAAAGGCGGCAGTGCATATTTAATGGTCTATTAATCTATTTTATTTCCCCATAAAATTACTCACATGCAATTGAAAACTGAAAAGTGGGGACTTTTGAAATAAATTTGTCCTTTCCCATGTAAAAAAAAAAAAACGATATTAATAAACTATATTTACTATTTATTTGTAAGCTTTTAATTTCGAAGTGTCGTATCGGTGTCTCTAAAGTCGGTCAAGACACTTGTTTGACCGCATCCCCGTGTCACTTAAATTTTAGAATCACGTGTCCGACACTCCGATACGCGTCGGATACGACACTTCTCTGCCGAGTCTGAGTAACACAGGTCTACATTTATTCAATTTGGTGGAATGGGTTACAGTCTTCTAGCATAGTCACAACTAATCTTATTTAGTTACAGTTTTTATTTGTAATTATAGTGCAGGTATCAAGTATCAACATCAGAAACAAAAATGGAGAAACATTTTAGTCTCATGTCATCCTAGTAGCTTCTGCAATTTCAATGGAGCCGAAGACTTAAAACATAGCAGAATAAAGTAAAATGACTCATTAAACTAATTATGCTTACGAAAATAAGGTAAAAATGCCTCATTCAACTAGCCACACAGTTACTACGAATCAGCAGCAACAATACAACTCTCAACACATGATATATTTGCAAATAGGCTCTCTATGTTTCTAAATTGGGGTAAGGTTGTAAGTTGTAACATAGGTAGCACGGACACTTCTCCTAATCAGTCGTCCCGTGTCGGACACTGTGTCAAACACCGACACTCCTCGGACACACGCCGAAATGTGTCGGACACCTATAAAGCCGTGTCTAACTTTCTACATTTATTCGGGCACGTGTCCGACGCGTGTCCATGGTATTGGGCCGTGTCCGACGCGTGTCCATGACATTTGGACATTGTTTGGGGTGAATGATGTTCTTTAAACGAGAAATGAGTTGTCGAAAGAGATTGATTAGAGGATGCGTTTGGATGGTAAATGAAAATGAGTTATAATTAAGGGCAATTTTTAACTTCACTTATTTAAATTTAATATCAAATACTTTTATAAAAATAAAATTGAACGTTTATAATTATAAAATTGAACGTGTCCCGTGTCCTAAATTTCATGGGATGCCGTGTCACGTGTCCGTGTCGTGTCCATGTCCGTGTCCGTGTCCGTGTCCGTGTCCGTTTTGATGCTACCTAGGTTGTAACATACATCCAACCCCTTAGTTTTAGAAGTGTTAGAAATGTTAGAAGCACTCAAGGTGATGAGGCCCACGCAAATACGGTACGAGATGACAGTGCATGTGGCATGCCTTATACACATTACGCGCACTGGTTTTGCAAACAATTTTGTATCTTTAAGATAAAATTGTCTCACAACACCTGTCATTTTTTTTGTATTTTAGAGGGGGCTAAAAATAAAAAAGTACAAGAAAAGCAAAAGAAAAGGCGTAACAAAAGAAAGAGAAAATATCGAAATTGCACATAAGCGTGACTTAAGACACGCCTTTTTGTTTTAAATCCAAGTCAGATCCTCCTTACATCGCCTTAGATGGGATACCTTGAGACACGAGAGTAATGTTGTCGTCAATATAGTCATGGTCCTAATCCAAGATTGTGATGCCGAACCCGGCCATTATGTAAAGGTATATGGAAATATCTTTAATAAACTCTATGCAAATTATCAATGGCTTTGCAAATTATCACTTTTCTAAAACTCCAAAAATTGACCTCAAGGAAATCGAGTTGGGACAGATAGATATATTTGAGACTGATATATCTGACACACATATACGTGTCAGACACGACACGGTGTTGGCGTGTCAAAGTAACATGTATAGATATAGCGCCTTCAATGATAATTGTTTCTGTAGCAGGAGATTCTGAAGATCAGTACCAACTGCAATGCCATGCTTCACGCATCACAAAACAAAGTAAAAGTACTTGGTTTTCTGTCAAGTGTCAACTAAACGGTGTAAGATTTCTATGCCAAAACTTGCTTACTTGCCTGTCGTGCAGCTTGTACTCGAGAAGCAAACGATATAGTAGACATCCATAAAATTACATAGACTAAGGTTGTCAATTTTCTTTGACGGACTAATATTCACGCTTATAACATCACAAACTTAAAAATGGAACTATAAAATAAAAAATCTGAGAGATCATTAAGGTGGGCCTCTGAAACGGTCTCCTCAAGTCGCTATAAAACAAATTTTCAGGTTAATCCCTCACCTCTTCTCCTTCTATAACAGCTACTTGTTCCTCTCTTATCAAACAAGTTTGTTTTCTTATTCTGCAAGAAGAACTATAAACCTACATTCCATAGAAAGCTCTTGCAATGAATCACTAAAGTTGCAAATCACACTTCTAGCAAGCAGCAACACCAAAGCAAAATACACATTATAACACCAGGCACAGTTAGGGAAAGGATGGGGATGATGCATGGCATATGGAAAGAGAGAATGCAGATGCATGAAATCAGGAAATCCCACAAAACATAAACCTTCAGCCAGGCAGCTAAAAAGCATCAGATGATGCACCAGTTATCATGTAAAGCTCACAACAATTGAAATGAAGTCTATGAGATGCATGACGTCTCTAAGTAGAAAAATGATAAAGACAACAACAATATACCTCTCATTGCGATTAAGACGGGCACCAAAATAGAATGCCACGGACATCAACCAACAGTCACTATGTACAGCAACCAGAGAAAGCCAATCCCTTCGACTCATTCCATCTCTCGCAAAATTGATCCCAAGAGCTGGCTCCGGAAGCTCAGGTGGGACTTCCTCTGCAGGAAGATTAACTTCCCAAGTTTCATTCGGATGTCCATACAAGCACAAGTTCTCTTTCTCTAATGTCATCAAAACACATAAATAAACTTGAGAAACAAAGCAGCGCAAAAATACACGCCATTTTGAAATAAAAATTAAAGCCACACAAACAAATGTCAATATCAAGACTCTTAAATAAGCTAGGGCCATGGACAACCATTTAAAAAAAAAAAAAAAAAAAAAAAAAAAAAACTTCAGGTATCCTAACACATCACAACCCCAAGCCCCAGTGCCCCACCCACCCAAACAAAGGAGTAAAGAACCAACCGAAATCTGTTAAGACAATTCAACTTTACTCATCTTACTTTCTACATCCGCGCACTGATTTCTCCGAAACGTTTCTACTTAGATACTAGACTACTATCTTTGAACTATCGCAAACAGCTTAGCTTAGGCATTCTGGCTACAGTTCACAATAACATGTTGATCAGAGAACTAAAGCAAGCATACATTCTAATGACTTCAACACTAACAATTGATCCTGAGCCAGTTCTGACTCACCAACAGTTAAATTGCACATCACAATGACAAATACGGAGTATAAGACTATATTTTACCAAAAACCTCGAATTTTTCCAATGTTTCTAGTTAATTTGATTAGCCAAGTTACTTCTGAAAACAAAATAAAAGGATGTGAGGAACCCGACGACAAATAAAACCCGAAAAACCACACATAATTACATGTAAGGAAAAAAACTGAACAATGGAAACAAAAGTTATCAGCATTAAAGGTCAAAATAAAAACACAATAAATTAAACACAAAATTGAGCAATTTCATAACAAATTACTCGTAAATGCTAAAATAGCAAATTCACTTTCCCATCAAGTAATTTACCTCATAAAAAAGAGATTATTGTGTAATACCGTCTTATAATGTGAGACAGTTCTTTTATTTATAAAAAGACTCATTTATTAATAGTAATAAACGAGTATTTAACCAATGACCGTCGTCTTATTCTATAATTTGTTTATAAAAAAACTGGTAGTATCAAGTATGGCATACCTGGATCGCAAAGGCCGTAGAATTCGTCAACATCTACATTAAGAAAATTAAAGGAAACCCAAATCGCAAAAATCAGTAACCTAAAAAAACCAATATTTTTTATTTAAAAAAAATAATATAGAAAAGAATGTAAAATTACCAGAAGAAAGAGCACGAACAATAGCAGAACGACGAGTGCTGAAATCTTTGAAGATCTCTTCTACAGTTCTGGGATTTGAAGTTGACATTTTATAATTTAATTTTATTATAATTAATTAAAATTAAAATTAAAATAATAATAATAATAATAATAATATTGTGTTTTTAAATTAGTGGTATGGATGGAATTAAATTGTGTCACATGTACAGTAAGAATGAGGAGATGAATGCAGAAATTGAGAGTTTTATGTTGTCGTGGAGATATAGGAAAGAGAGTATATAAGATCGACAAAGGAGAGGAGTGAGATGACTGCAACTGCAACTTGTCTTTTCATCTGCCGTTATGTAGACCTGTCAAATGAGTCGGACGGACGGTTAAGGTTGTACAGATCAGTCAATAAAAGCATCTACAATGGTAAGCTAGTATCAAACTAACTTACCTTTGCCATATCATTTTTTTGAGCTGCAATCATTTCAAGCTATAACTTACTCCAACGGTGAAGCCGATTTTCTACTAACTTGATGTAACCCACCTAACACACTCTCCTATTTTTTTATTCAATTTTAAATTTCTAAATATAAAATTAAAACAGTATAAATGAGACCACTATTTTCCTAATGGCTATGTTCTTTTTGTGGGTCCATTTAAGCAAGTAGTTCCATGGAGCTACTAGCTTAAAATTTTTTGAGCAAAGCTAATCTATTTAGACTACTCCAATGGTTGAGCAACTAGCTTGCAATTTCTTAAAATTGCAAGCAAGTCCTTTTTCTCAACCATTGGAGATGCTCTAAGCTTGTATTTGAATTGAATAAAGTGTGTCGAAATGAGGTTGGGTTCGAGTTTGAGTTGTTGTGTTGTGTGGACTTGTCAAAAACGTCAGACGGTTATATTTGTATTTTAAGTTAAATTAAAGTGTGTTAAGGATGTTGGGTTCGAGTTTGAGTTGAAGTTTAATTAAGTGTTTTTGGTTTAAAACCTCAAATGCAATTCGAGTTTACCATGACTTTGGTTCATTAGAAGGTTTTATCAAAACTATTCTTTGAGGAGTTTTTAGTTTGGTTTGAGGTAATCAAATGAAAATTCTTATTTTCTTTAGGGTTAATTGATAGGAACAATCTAAACTATACTTTTCATTCTCATATTAATCCATACTATATTTTAACTCAAAATAATTTGAACTATATACTCATTTAACTTATACTAAACTCGTGCAATTTCTGACATGTGACAACAGGTAAGGTAAAGGGTCAAATTGATGTGGGTCCCATTCTTCATCATCATCCTCCATGTTCTATTTTCAACCCAGAAAAACCATGAGCAGGAAATTTTAAGCCATTTCACTCTTCCATATATCAGTTTTTTACCCGATCGAGACCGTAGTCAACTCGAAACAGAATGTTAGGGTGCAAACCCATGTCCCACATCAGTAGAATAAAGATGGAAGATCCGTGAATATTATAGTACGAGGCCTTTTGGAAAGGTGCTTAATAGTAAATCCGTGAGGGCTTAGCCCAAAGCGGAAAATATCGTACTATTATGGACAGTGGACACCGGCGCAGCAGAGGTCCAACACGGGATATTCACACTTCTGCACAACAAGTGGTATCAGAGTCAAGTTAGACTTGGGCTAGACACAGAGATTCAGCAGGCCAAGACTTGAAGGTGGACGTACACCATAAGGCATGTAACTCCTATAGCTCGAAGGAGAGCTAATATGTTCGCGAGAAGCGACAGGGTCTCACGGCTTTGAGACAGGGCCGTCCAACAGAAGATCGTCAGCGACCCGATGATACCGTCGTTTAGTACCAAAATTAAATTTATAGTTCCAAACTAAAACTATAGCTAGTGATAGTAAGGGTCGAACCACAGAGAGACAAGGTTGATTTTGTTTGCTATTTTTCAGTCTACAAAAGTAACTGATAATTTGGGGGTTTTTGAATTTGGTTGATTAACTGGCTAATTGCTAAAATGAAAATTCTTAACAAGATAAAAAGAGGATCAGGAACTTCGGTTCACCATGGCAAATAACAGGTAAGTCAAGCAACAGAAGTCTTATAATACGGTCTCAGGGAAGATAAGCTAGTCTTTCGATCAAGGCTCAAATAACCTCACGGTCTAATAATTCCCTAGAATTTATCAAAGCTTTCACCCAAGAGAAATTCTAAATCTAACGATAAATCAAATTACCAATCTTTCAATCTAGCAAAGAAATCTATCAAAAGATAACAAGACCAATACGGAAGAACTCATGCTACACAACAATCCTAATTTAATACCATGGCTCACCTTGTTCCCAATCAAAGGAATCACCTACACATAATCATAACTACACTAATTGCGAAATTAATAATAAAGAACAAATTTAACATGATGGAATCTAACTAGAACAAAAGAGAGAAATTCAATTGCTTAAATTAATTGATGAAACAAGAATCAAATAACAAGGAAAAATAAGAAAGAGGAAGAATTGCATAAAAAGCTTACTAATCAAATTTCAAGGACAAAGTATTCGAATCAAAGGTTTCCGTCTCAAGCTAGATCTGAAAACTAAGTTTTTTCCAGAATGAAAAGCATAACCTAAAAGTTGCTGCGTTCTACTGATAAAAAGATACCCAAAGTTAATTACAAGTTGGGCTTTTGAAAGTCTAACACGGAGAAATAATTATCACTCGAATCGGTCGATCGACAGGCCGAGTGGTCGATCGATCGAGTATGCGAACAAGTAGCTTCCGATCGAGCTCCGGTGGTCGATCGATCAAAAACATTGTCGATCGATCAAAATGCTGAGCAGTGGCTCCTTGTTGCTTCCAATCAACTCTTCACTCCTTGCACGCATCCCAAGGTGAGTAAATGCGACTCTCCTTCTTCTTGGCTTCCTTGAACTTGCTTCCGGAGGACGAATTTGGCTTGATTTAGCCTACTTCCACGCATTCCTACAATAAATCATAGAAAATGCAAAGTAAACCGTTTCGGGAGAAATAGCAGCCTTAAGCTACCAATTATGCATAGAAATACATGCCAGAACCACAGATAAAGTGTATAGAATATGCACGTATCAAATCTCCCCAAACCAAACCTTGCTTGTCCCCAAGCAAGCACTATGACCCGTATAAAAAACTAAATGGAACGGAGTACATTTCAGAGCTAACTACAAGTCAATGCCAAACCATTTAATGCCCAAAGTCAACTACTGCAAAGCTTAAATCAAGCGAACAAATTTATGCATATCATAGAATTAAATCGGGCGTTCGACCTTGCAAGACTCATACAATCGGACTCTCCCGGATCACTCTTCTCTTAGCAAAGCAAATGGTAAGATTATATGTAAAAGAGAGAGAAGAAAAATACAGTCTCTCACCTAGACTGCGACCGACAAAACATGCATGCTTGACTAGCATGAATAATGATTCTATTTACCGTACATACACATAACCACCGTCAAGGACTATCACATGCCGAACTATTGCAAAATTTGGATATGTGAGGCTAAGTGGGAAAGAAGGGGCAAAACAATTATGGAAGAGTGAAGGTAAGAGCCAAGCTAGTACCTAATGAACCATTAGAACCCGTATCCCGTTCTTCCAACTCAACAAAAAGACCATGCCTTTATTGACTAGGCAACACAAAAATCCAAACGAACGCCTCCAAATCAAGAGGTAAGCACATGAGGCGTGTTTTTATTTCAGCCAAGACCTTATTATTTTCAAGACTCCTTTTTTTTTTTTTTTTAAATTTTGAACTGGTGGTCGATCGACCAATGATGGCAGTCGATCGACCACCCTGCACACTCCAGAGCATTCTGCCCAGGTAAATAACTCATCCCTTTTTTTTTCATTTTCTGAATCCCTTTTTTCTGTTTTCAGGCTGAATTGATTCCATCACTTCTCAAAAATACCCGCTCCAACATTACAAGAGCGAACCAAAACAGCTTAAATCAACAAATTCCTCTACTACTTCCTAGCTTGGCACAATGGTAGGCTGAGTATGGGATGTAGTTGAGGGCAACTGGCAATTTTGGCTTATAGTGGAGTTAATGGGGTAAAATGAGAAAGGGGAGGATGCAATAGTTCTCTAAACATGCAATACCGACCACAAACCAATGCGTATAGGCAATAAGCAATCAAAACTCATACACGTGCAAAACATGAAATGAAGGGAGTAACTACTCTCAATCCTAAATTAACCGGTCATAAATGTCACCGGTTGTAGGCTCTATATCTCAGAAGGTATAAGTAGTTTGCCAAAAGTAATGAGTCAAGTTTAATTGCCCGAAATGGATTCCATAACAAAATTTGAGAGATCACTTTTAATTCTTGCTAAGCGGTATGAAAATGAAAAGGCAAGGAATGGCATATTTGACTAATAGAGCAAAATCATCATTAATAACTCCAATCCGACTCAGCTATATGCAAAAGTAAACGTGATATTTTTGGTTTTTATGAATTTTTTCAATTTTTTTTTTGAATGGTGAAAATAAAAACAAATGCAACAGAAATGCACTAAACATGTGACTGAAATGCAATAAAAAACAAATGCAGATGCAAAACAAAAGGCATATGCAAATACCCTCCCCAAACCAAAACGCACAATGTCCCCATTGTGGTCAACAGCAAATCACCAGCAGAAAAATGGGAGAATAAAAGCATAAAAAGTAAAAGGAAGCGAAAAGAGAAAGGAAAATAACTCACAAAATACGACCTCCCCAAACCAAATTAAAAACGGGAGGTCACCAAAGATCTAATCTCCACCCTCGTAGTCGAGTCTCTGTCCTCGTCGGACCCCGAGTCACTCTCCTCCTCCTCCTCAGCAGCAGCAGGAGTAGCTCTCCTGGAAACGGAGGGAGTGGCTCTCCTGGAAGTGGAGGGACCAGTAGTGGTGGTGGTAGGAGTAGGTCTGCTGGCAGCCTGAGGGTAGCCACCCACAGGGGGAACAAAGTAGGAAGGGTGAGCCCAGTCACCCTGTGGAAGCATCACCCCCCCCCCCCCGAGCTAGCTCGTCGTAGACCGGGTACAGGGCGATGGCCGTGTCCAATCTGTGCTCGTTGAAGCTCCTGCACAAATCACCCAAGACACGTGACATTGCCCTCTGGTCCATGACCGGAGGGACAACTAAAGGGGTAGGTGGTAGAAAAGTGGATGTACCAGCAGGAGGGGTGGTAGTGGAGGTAGGGGGTGCCTGTGAAGAGGAGGCACGAGCCCTCCTCGAAGTGCTAGCGGCAGGAGTGGCCGCCACCAGAGGAAGCCTGTAACTAGGCAGGGGCGGCGAGCCGCCCCCGAACGAGAGTGAGGGGGGGGGAGGGTAACCAAAGGAGGGATGCGGTCACAGATGAAAGAGTCAATCTTCCACCGCATCTGTCTATTGACCCAATAGACACCCCTCGCGTAACGGAGGTCCATGAAACGCAGCTCAGGGTCGATGGGGTCCTCCTGTCGAGGGAAAAGTAAAATGAGGCGGTTGGCGATACGTGTCACCAATCCGCCACAGGCAATGGTGGTCAAGGTGCCCTCACTTACAGTCTGAAAGTGAGCGGCAGTCAAGTAGGCAATGTTATAGATGCGGGCTGTCCGACGCTCAACGTTCAGATAACCCGCCAAAATCGAAAGCTCAATATTATTCACATTATTAGACTCTTTACGGCAAAAAATGGTATTACCCATTAGCCGTAGAAAATAACGAAGAGGGGGCAAGTGGACGGAAGTGCCCGTCCTCCTCGACCCGTAAGTGTCACCGATACAAGACCACATGACCCGGTGAGTGTCAGAGGGGTCCGAGGTTCTGCCCTCGAAGTAAAGACCCAGAAAACCCGCAAAATCGCAAGTGTCGAGAATAATTGACATTAAAAAGTCGAAAGGAAATGCGGGGTTTGGTCGCATCAGCCTCAAAGGCTTTGGAGTCAAAAGCGTAAGAGGAAAAGAATTCAAGGGTCATAACATAGTACGTGAACTCAGCCATGTCCACTAAACCTGTCATACCCGTCCCATTTAGCAGGGACACTACCGACTCGTAACAGCCTAATTTCTCCAAAGTATCTTTATGGAGAAACCGGGTAGCTGTGACTTTCATCTTCGAAACAAATAGACAAAACTTAGCACGCTGCTTAGAATCAGCAAAGATAACCTGCGGATAGTCAGGTAGACTATCCGTGGTAGCTTCTATCAGTAGTGGCGGTCCTCGTTGCCGCTTAGCTGGCCCTTGGCTCGATTGTCCCTCTTGCATTGGCTCTTTTCCCTTTGTCATTGTTGTTACCTGCAAAACAGCCCATAAGCAACGAAAAACCCCTTAGCAATGTCAATATCCGAAACCCGAATCAAGATCAAACACGAAGCGAATTAGGGTTTCGAATAAATTGGGGGAAACGGCTTAAAACACGTCCTAACTGCTTATTTGCGTTGAAAAACAAGGGGGAAAGAGTAGATTAAGCAATTAAAGTACAAGGATGACAAGAAATCAAACCCTAGAATCGATTTCCCCAAATCGATTTTTCGTCTCAAGGGTATATTACTCGAAAATTTCGCATGGAACTTCAGCAAAACTCGAATAAAAGTCATAAAGATAAGATTAGAAACATACCTTGATGATTTCCTTGAAGATTAAAGCAAGAAAGGAAGAGAGTGAGACGGATTTGAAGTTGAAAACGCGAAAAAGGGAGAGGAAATAGGGTTTGGCCTTTTCTGATTTTGGGAAAATGAAAGAATAAAAGAGTAAGGGATGAAGACTTCCCTTATTAGCTTCATTCTGAACCCGCGAAGTGGTCGATCGACCACTTTACTCGGTCGATCGACCGGATTACCTCGCACAAAGAGCTTCGACTCTCCTCGTCGGTCGATCGATCGAATGGACAGTCGATCGATCGCAAAACGCCGCGTTTAGACTTTAAATTCGCCAAAAAAATTCAACTGCCATCATAATTGCCCGTCTTTCTCACACAACATCCAGTAAACCACTCACGCACTTTGCATAAAATGAATTCCTGCAAAAATTATCAAAGGCGCGCAAGTTTTCCAAACCAAGAAATTGCAAATTTAAAGAAAATAGAGAAAACAAAAACAAGAAAACTTGAAATGCAAAATGAATGAAATAACAAAAAAAAGAAGTCCTAAATTACAAAATAATTACAACCTGGGTTGCCTCCCAGTTAGCGCTGGTTTAAGAGGTCCCGCACGACCTTTTTACCTCACTTTTCATCATCTGATAGCGGGTCGAAGTACAATACCTCGACTTTCCCAACATATGCATCTGATCCATGATAGTGCTTCACATATTGGCCATTAACCTTGAACCTTTCTCCAGCAGAGGTCTCCAATTCAACTGATCCGAACTTTGTGACGGCTGTGACCGTATAGGGGCCGGTCCACCTGGATTTCAGCTTACCAGGAAATAAACGGATACGAGCGTTAAAAAGAAGTACCTTATCGCCAATATGGAACTCGCGCTTGATGATTCTCTTGTCGTGCCAGCGCTTTGATTTCTCCTTGTAGATCCTTGCATTGTCATAGGCTAGCAGCCTAAATTCCTCTAGCTCATTCAACTGTGTCATGCGTTTCTCACGAGAGAGGTTAGGATCCAAATTCAAATCACAAATAGCCCACCAAGACTTACGCTCTAACTCAACAGGTAAATGACATGTCTTACCATAAATCAATCGGTATGGTGACATCCCGATTGGCGTTTTAAACGCAGTTCTATAATCCCATAAGACATCATCCAACTTAAGGCTCCAATCTTTCCGTGATTTAGAAACAACTTTAGCTAAGACTTCCTTCAATTCTCTGTTAGAAACCTCAACCTAACCACTAGTTTGGGGATGATACCCCAAACCTCTACGATGTTGGACACCGAATTTAGTCAATAAAGCACTAAGTTGTTTCTCTTTAAAATGCATTCCCCCATCGCTAATGACAACCCGAGGGACACCAAAACGAGGGAAAATAATCTTTTTAAACAATTTAATCACGGCCTTTGCATTGCAATGGGGAGTAGCAATAGCTTCTACCCATTTGGATACATAATCTACAACTACGAGGATATATTTATTACCTTGACTGCTCGGAAAAGGTCCTTGATAATCAATGCCCCAGACATCGAAAATCTCAACCTCAAGAATGCCTACCTGTGGCATCTCATGTCTCTTGGAAATATTCCCGATCTTTGACAAGCATCGCACTCAAAGAACAAAATCTGCGACAATCGGCATGTAAAGTAGGCCAATAGAAACCAGTTGAGTAGCTTAGCTACGGTCCCGGACGGACCGTGATGACCACCATAAGCATAAGAGTGGCAAGCCTCTAGGATATCCTTCACCTCCCACTGAGGTACGCATCTCCGGATGAGACCGTCTGCGCATTCCTTGAAACCATAAGGATCATCCCAAAAATATTGTCTAGCATCATAGGCAAACCGCTTCTTCTGCGCCATGAAAGCTCGGGTGGTATCCTACCCACAGAAAGTTAGCAAAATCAGCAAACCACGGAGGTGGATAAGACCCTGAAGTAGTAATAGCTAACAAACTCTCATCAGGAAAGGAATCATTAATAGGCAACAAATCCTCCCTTTCTGTCACCGCAAACGAGATAGGTGGTCACTACCACATTCTCTCGCTCCTTTCTTATCTCTCGATCTCCAAATCAAACTCCAGCAAAAGGAGTATCCACCTCAAAAGCCTCGGCTTCGCATCTTTCTTAATAAAGAGAGTCTTCAACGCTGCATGATCAGTATAAACAATAACTTTAGAACCTAACAAATAAGACCGAAATTTGTCTAAGGCAAAAACAACAGCTAGAAACTCTTTCTCAGTGGTAAAATAGTTGACTTGAGCCTCATCCAGAGTTCGGCTCGCATAGTATATGGCATTCAAAGCTTTATTCTTTCGCTGTCCCAAAACCGCACCGATCGCATAATCGCTGGCATCACACATGATCTCAAATGGGAGGTCCCAATCAAAGTAATTGAATGATTGGCGCAGAAACTAGGGCCTCCTTTAACCCGTTAAAAGCGACATGGCACTCATCAAGAAATTCAAAGACAAAGATCCTTAAGGAGCAATTGTGTAAGTGGTTTAGCAATTTTTGAAAAATCCTTGATGAAACGCCGATAGAAACCAGCGTGACCAAGGAAACTCCTCACTCCTTTAACATTCACGGGAGGAGGTAATTGCTCAATCACCTGTACCTTTGCTTTGTCAACATGTATACCTTTATAAGAAATCAGATGCCCTAACACAACTCCCTCATTGACCATAAACTGACACTTTTCCCAGTTTAAAACAAGATTAACATCTATACAACGCTGCATGACTTTATCAAGGTTAGCTAAACAACGATCAAAGTCACTGCCATAAACTGAGAAATCATCCATGAATACTTCCATAATATTCTCTATATAATCAGAAAAAATCCCCATCATACACCTCTGAAAGGTAGCAGGGGCGTTACACAATCCGAAAGGCATTCTACGATACGCAAAAACACCCTGTGGACAGGTAAAAGTAGTCTTACTCTGATCGTCCGGATGAATAGGGATCTGAAAGAACCCTGAATATCCGTCTAGAAAACAGAAAAATTTGTTAGAAGCAAGTCTTTCAGTCATTTGGTCAACAAAAGGGAGGGGGAAATGGTCTTTCTTGGTGGCGGCATTCAACTGTCTATAATCAATGACATCCGCCACCCCGTCACTACTCGAGTTGGTATTAATTCATTTTTATCATTTTTAACCACGGTAGTCCCTCCTTTCTTCGGGACCACCTGAACTGGGCTAACCCACTTGGAGTTGCCAACTGTATAAATAATACCTGCATCAAGTAGTTTCATCACCTCAGCCATAACAACTTCCTGCATCTTCGGGTTCAACTTGCGTTGACCCTGTCTATAAGGCTTGTGGCCTTCTTCCAACTCTATCCTGTGCTTACAGACATCAGGGCTGATGCCCTTAATGTCATCCAAAGTGTAACCCAAAGCCTTCCTGTTTTTCTTAAGTACACACATCAAAGCAGACAGCTGGTCATCGTTAAGCTTAGAGCTAACAATAGCTGGATATTGCTCCGTATCATCTAGAAAAACATACTTAAGGTTAGGAGGAAGTGGCTTACGCTCTGACACCTTTACCTCTACAACATAGACAGAATCAGCTTCAATGGTGTAGCAAGTGTTCACCAAATTATCATTGGCCAGGCTCAAAAGTATCTCATCTTCTTCTTCATTGAGCTCGTAGCTCTCCATTGAGGCAACCAAAGCATCTGGCTCCTCAGCATTCTCCACTGTATTACCTGCACACTCATCTAAATGGGTTAGATCAGCTAAGGGATCCTTGGCTAAGGATTCCCTCCAATTACAAGTAACAACCCTGTCAACAATATCAATGGAATAACACGTATCCTCATCAAGCGGTTCGGTTGCCTTGTGAGCAAGATCAACTCAATGGTGTCATCCCCTACCTCTAAGGTGATGGTTCCGCGTTTGACATCTATCACAGCCCCAGCTGTATGTAGGAACGGTCTGCCTAAAATAATAGGTATCTGACTGTCCTCTACAATGTCCAAAACAACGAAATCGACAGGAATAAAAAACTTACCCACTCGAACGGGTACATCCTCTAGAACACCTATAGGTCTCTGAGTCGATCTATTTGCCATTTGAACGGTAATATCGGTCACCTTAAGTCTACCAATGTTTAACCTTTCGCAAACAGAATACGGCATGACACTAACACTGGCCCCTAAGTCACAAAGGGCCTTTCCAATTACGTGGTTACCTATAGTGCAAGGAATTGAAAAACTACCCGGGTCCTTTAATTTGGGTGGCACATTAACTTGTGAAAGAGCATTACATTCCTCCACAAACGCAACATTACCATCATCACGAAAATTTCTCTTACGATTCAAAATATCTTTCATAAATTTAGCGTAAGAGGGTACCGGTAATTAAATCGATGAAAGGAACCGTTACCTCGAGATTCTGACCATCTCCGAAACTTACCAAACTTACGCTCCACTTAGTAGCCTTCGGACGCTCCAGATACGGATCGTAACACCGTCGTAGGATCGAAACCTTCGGCTTCCGTAGGTTTAAAACCCCGTCAAATCATCAATGAGTGAAGAATCATGCGGACTAGTTGACCGATTTGCATCCTGCTCGAGTTCCGGTCGATCGATCGTATGAGTGGTCGATCGACCAAGTAAGTCAGGCGTGAATGTTCTTCGAGAATTGACTTCATCAGTGTCTCGGTCGATCGATCGAGGATGTTGGTCGATCGATTGGATGTGCTGGGTGTGAATAGTTTCTGACCAGAAACTATTTTGTCTGACACTTCAGTCGATCGACTGGGAATATTGGTCGATCGACTAGAAGTACTGGCATTCAGACTCGTTTTTGCACCAGAATTTAAACGAGCTTCTTCATCATTTCCCGAGTCTTCCTTTGGCTTGTCGGGACTTTCATAAGAAAGGCCACTTCTGAGATTGATGGCATTGATCGTCTCAACCGGCCCTTCACATTTGCTTGAAGAATTAGCAGCTTGCTTAGCCTCCATATTCTCCAATTGTTTCACAAAATTCCGTGAGGACTCAATCCCGGCTGCTTCCATATTCGCCACTTGAACCAAAAGGAGTTGGACCATCTCTCTCAACTTCTCGATCTCATCCGAGTTTTGAACAGGAATTTCAACTTTCTCCTTGGAAGCTTCAGAAATTTCGAGCCTCTCGAGACGGGTAGAAATGGAAGTCATAAGTGTCACAACAGCAGTCATTTCTTCACTTTGCTTTCGTGACTTTCCACGTGAACTTCCAAACTCAGCTTTATGGACTGCCATCTCTTCGATAGTGTTCCAACCCTTGCTTTGACCGGTATTATTTTGGAACCTACCATTAGCAGCTGCATCCAAGATGATCTTGTAATCATCATATAAAGCATTGTAAAATAGGTTGCAAAGATACCATTGCTGGAAACCATGATGAGGGACAGCTCGGACCAAACTTTTGAAACGTCCCCATGCTTCACAAAAATCTTCGTCGGCTCCTTGCTGAAAACTCGTGATTTTACCCTTCAAGGCATCCGTCTTTGAAAGCGGGAAGTACTTCTTGTAGAAGGCTAGTGCTAAAGATGTCCAATCAGTGACTCCAGCTGCTACCCTGTCAAGGTAGCGGTACCAATCTCGCGCTGAATCCTTCAAGGAGTACAAGAACATGAACCCCTTGACTTCATCTTGAGTTACCCCATCCGGTATAGGTATGGAACAGCAATAGTCTGTGAAAATTTCCATATGCTTCAAGGGATCTTCATCTGGCAGACCCGCGAATTGATTCCGTTCCACTAAATCAATATAAGAGGAACGAAACTCGAATTTACCGGTAGTAGGGGTAGGTAACTGGCGCCCCTTTGGAAGGTGGTGCTTCTTTGGCTGAAAATTATCATATATCGTAGCCATAGTTTCCAAAGTGAGAGTACTCAAGTCTTCCTCTCAAAAACCTGTCTTCTAACTGTGCAAAAGCAAAACTAGAAGCAAAGGTAAGCAACGGCCTCAAGGAACAAAAGTTCCTTGAGACAAGAAAAATAAACTAAAATAAAGCAAACAGAATTACACCGTCTCCCGCAAGAACGGCGCCAAAATTTGATACCGTCGTTTAGTACCAAAATTAAATTTATAGTTCCAAACTAAAACTATAGCTAGTGATAGTAAGGGTCGAACCACAGAGAGACAAGGTTGATTTTGTTTGCTATTTTTCAGTCTACAAAAGTAACTGATAATTTGGGGGTTTTTGAATTTGGTTGATTAACTGGCTAATTGCTAAAATGAAAATTCTTAACAAGATAAAAAGAGGATCGGGAACTTCGGTTCACCATGGCAAATAACAGGTCAGTCAAGCAACAGAAGTCTTATAATACGGTCTCAGGGAAGATAAGCTAGTCTTTCGATCAAGGCTCAAATAACCTCACGGTCTAATAATTCTCTAGAATTTATCAAAGCTTTCACCCAAGAGAAATTCTAAATCTAACGATAAATTAAATTACCAATCTTTCAATCTAGCAAAGAAATCTATCAAAAGATAACAAGACCAATACGGAAGAACTCATGCTACACAACAATCCTAATTTAATACCATGGCTCACCTTGTTCCCAATCAAAGGAATCACCTACACATAATCATAACTACACTAATTGCGAAATTAATAATAAAGAACAAATTTAACATGATGGAATCTAACTAGAACAAAAGAGAGAAATTCAATTGCTTAAATTAATTGATGAAACAAGAATCAAATAACAAGGAAAAATAAGAAAGAGGAAGAATTGCATAAAAAGCTTACTAATCAAATTTCAAGGACAAAGTATTCAATCAAAGGTTTCCGTCTCAAGCTAGATCTCAAAACTAAGTTTTTTCCGAATGAAAACCATAACCTAAAAGTTGCTTTGCGTTCTCTCGATAAAAAGATACCCAAAGTTAATTACAAGTTGGGCTTTTGAAAGTCTAACACGGAGAAATAATTATCACTGAATCGGTCGATCGACAGGCCGAGTGGTCGATCGAATGAGTATGCGAACAAGAGCTTCGATCGAGCTCCGGTGGTCGATCGATCAAAAGCATTGTCGATCGATCAAAATGCTTGAAAGCGATGGCTCCTTGTTGCTTCCAATCAACTCTTCACTCCTTGCATGCATCCCAAGGTGAGTAAATGCGACTCTCCTTCTTCTTGGCTTCCTTGAACTTGCTTCCGGAGGACGAATTTGGCTTGATTTAGCCTACTTCCACGCATTCCTACAATAAATCATAGAAAATGCAAAGTAAACCGTTTCGGGAGAAATAGCAACCTTAAGCTACCAATTATGCATAAAAATACATGCCAGAACCACAGATAAAGTGTATAGAATATGCACGTATCACCCGACGATGTCGTCTGAGGCTTAATGGAGGCAACCAAAGCGGTTCATGGTAAGTCCAAAGGCGGTCTGGTGTGACGCGCTCGGGTGGTGGATTCGAACCAGTCCAGGGTATATTGGATGTAGAGGATGTAATACCCGGTATTTGTGGGACCCGTACTTAGACCTATGGACGCGTGAGGGAACCCACACGTACTCAGATAAGACCAAGTAAGATCTAAACTAGACCTAGTGGACTTCCAGTGGACCGAGTAATACCTCAAGTGGACCAAGTGAGTCGGCACTCGGTCGAGTGAGGGTACACTCGACCGAGTGAGAGCCACTCGGTCGAGTGAACTGGTCACTCGGTCGAGTGTGCTGAGCTATACCCGAGAGATGATATTTCCGGATTTCCATTCTATCCAACCTTATCCCATTCATTCTCCTTCTTCTTCCTTCTTACACTAAAACCCTCTCCCTTCCCTCTAAAACACCCCAAATGCCTTTCCCTCAACCTTCAAGCTTAGATTAATGGTGGAACATGCCTCCTATGCCCTGATCTACCTTTGTAAGTAGAAATCTCACCCTTTCTTCTTTGTCTTATGAGTAAATTCGAGTCAGGGTTTACTAAGAGAGGTTAATTAGTATTTAATTAGGTAAAATAAGTAATTAGTAACTTATAATGAGGGATTTCATGTTATAATTTAGTATAGAGTGAATTGTGATAGTTATTACATGATTTATGTTGGATGAGACGATTTTATGAGATGGATACTTGGTGATTTCTATTAGCTTGAGGATTATGCTTAAATGTAGGTTATCCTACTCGGTTTCAATGTTGTATAAGCATGTTTGTATGTTTTTCTTTGTCATATGCATTCATGAATTGGTTAGTATGTCATGTGGGTATTGGAAGGGTTGTTATTCATAATATGTGGGATGGAATTCGTGAGTTAGTCATATGCTTAATGTGGCTTTTCCATTTTCTATGTATAGTTGTGAATGGATTGTGTTGGAGATTTTTGATGGTGGTCTTTGATTGTTGAGGAGACATAAGACGGTTGGAAAACCGTCTTAAGCTCGGGTCACCCCTTGGAGCTTCCCACTCCAAGGGGAATGTGCACATTAATGACTTGAGTACGGAGGGACGCGTGTGGTTGAGACACGACGTCTGGCAGGGGATCCGGTTGGCTTCCGGACCCGGTACGCAGCGTGTCCCGGTACCTAGTGTGATGGTCGGTATGTCTGGGCGTGTCCCGGTACCGGTATGATGGTTATGGGTACGTATGGGCGTGTCCCGGTACCGGTATGAGGTTAAGTCATTCGTGTCTCATTCATATAAACAACATGTTGCATATTTCCTTATTATGTCATGTCTTGCATTTATCGTTGAAACTGACGTTTGTTGTGTCCGTGTAAATATCACCTATTTTCGGGGTGGCCTGTGTTGATCCATATGATATTTCCGATCATATGGGGAGCAGTTATGTACAGGTTAGCTCTGGTAGCATGCGGGAGAAGGGACGAGGCTTGATGATCTCCGAGTCAGACATCTTTGATTAGATTAGCTTAGGAGTCATGACTTGTAATATTTAGTTATTCATTATTCGTTGTAAACCATTAAATATTCTATTTATAAAATTGTTCTTAGATGGTATCTCCGATTTCACTACCTCGGGAAACCGAGACGGTAACGCTTCAATTATCTTGGCCGGATAGTTGGGGTGTTACAAAGTGGTATCAGAACAACGATTTTGGAACCTAAACGAATGAACCAAAATGAACTAGGTGTATCTATTAAAAATGAACCCGACACGAGTCCAATGGGAGATTGGTTTTGTATGAGTGGGCGCCCTCATATCAAAACTAGTGCCTATTGCCTCGGTTGGTCACTACGTGGGTGGTTACAAGTAAGGGTGAACGATATTGAGAATGTGGTATGATGGCATGAATGATATGGTTACTGCTAGACTCTTGCATGCTATAAGATTTCATATGTGTAGGGATGAATTTGCGTGTTTTAACACCTCTTGGAAAATGATAATCTAATTCCCTTGATGCATGTTATGCGGTTATCTAATGCTTGATAGTTATTGTTAGTATATAGATGGCAACATTTTGGTGAGGTAAGTGCGAGTGTGAATGTAGGGATTAAGAATCGACAACCTTGGTGTCGCATGAGCGAACTCGGGATGAGTCACCGATGAGTGGTGGACTCCTGAACCTTGTATTGTCTTGCAGAAATTCCGTCGACAAGCTCTTAGTGAGAACTGTGACACCCTCATTCATTGCGGAAAAGTAAACACGTAATTCTAGAATAAAACTACATGGATATGTTTGTAATAGGTTCATTTGGGTAAAAACCTGTAATTTTTAAAACCTGAACCTGTTATAAAGATATCCAAATTGAAAGGTGTCAAAACATACAAGGTCTAAATAGAAGTTTCATAACATAACCATCGCTAAAGTCGCGAATAGCAAAGTTATACAACCAAATGTAAAGAGGGAGACATATGTCCCTAAAATGTATGTGACATAAAAACTCGTATAAGAGTCTCTACAAATAAGACGGAAACTAAGTAAGTCCCAAGGTTTCTTTGCTCGCTAGCTCGTCCATGAACCCCATATAAGCATCACCATACCTGTCGATCGCATTTTATACAAATACGAAAGCCACAGTCAGTGGGGAGTAACTCCGAGTTCTCCCAGCCACGAAATGTCATAATTAATATAACATGTAAACATAAGAATATGAATGTGAATAACACATAGCCTTAGCATATAGATGCTAGAAAATCGTGCTTATCATGTGAACAACAATATAACAACACATAGTCCTAGCATGTGAATACTAGACCGACTCATACTACACTATCATGTGAATCACATAATATCCAGGAATCCAAACTCTATCAACCATAGCCGGCTTGCATCTCACCTTCTATGATTCATAGAATCATCAAACAAGAAAGGACAATATATCTAGAGACAAGCATACGTTCCTAGTACAGTCAATAGTCACTCTGTAACTCGAGTCTATACCACGAGGTAAGGTAAACACTCTAGTCCTAAATCTGCGCAGACCTAGCGACATGCGGAAAACTACCGCATCCAAGACCCATGATAACAACACATGAGTACCCCTAAGGAGTCCACCAAAGGGTTAGCTAGTACTTAAGCTGACTACATACTTCTAAGAGTACGTCAGGAAGTCATACCCTAACTTGGATATAAACCCACCAAGCTAAGACACAAAGGCTATTAAGCGGTGAACATACACTCGTCAAAGACTATAAGGGCCTATCTATGACGATAGTCTAAGATACCAACACCACACAAGACAAGTAGGACACCCACTTAACCATAAGAGGGGCAAAGAGTCCAAACTGGCAACATAAATACTTATACTCAAATCAAGGACTCTAGGATAACATCCTTCCTTGTGAAAGACTACAAAAATATAAATTCAGCTGACAATCCAACAATATCCACAATCTCATTAGTAATCCAAAACTCAGCGAACAGTTAATCTCATAATTCATGAGAACAAGCTAAAATGGCAACAAGGCAAGAAGACTCAAGTATAAGGCAACCAATTCATCCAACAACCAACATATGAAAAGACAATCATACTCAAAGATAAATCCTCGACCCTAGTCCCGCGACGGGTCATCGGTCAAATCGAGCCTGACCGGTTTAAACCTAGCTTGACCAAACTCATTTGGTCAAATTGGCCCAGCTCAGAGTCTTGGCCCATTTTGGCCCACATCGCGGTAAATTAGTACTCCCATGATAAAAGAGTCTCAACACACCATACACAAGTGTTAGAACCAAGGTTAAGATGCATACCCAACAAGAAACTCAAAACCCAATCTATAACAACAAGTTTAGTACTCGGCTATAACAAGGGTCAACTTCAAACGGTCATAACTTGAGTTCTAAATATCTAAATAAGGTGAAACCAATTGGAGATGATAGCTTATCCTCTTACGGTTCTAACGGTAGGTCATAAGCCTCAAACAAACAAGTAACGAAGAACTTATGTCCATTTTACGAAAACTGGTCAAGCTTAAACCGCAGCCTGCGATAGTGGCCGGAGCCTGCGGTGTCGGCCGGAGCCTGCGGTGGGTGCCGGAGCCTGCGGTTTTCCCCTGCCACCGGACTTTTTGCACGACAATTTCCTGCACTTTCCCAAAGTCGATTTCTACCAATTTTTCATCCCAAATTCCTCTTAAATATACATGTTACAACAATAATACCTAATAGAAACCACAAGAATGTAATTATCACACATCTTGATGGATTCAAGCACAAGATTTTGACTTAAAATCAAACCATTAATTCATCCAAACATCACAAACAACACTAATGTGACATTATTTCGTCGAGTAACTCGGAATAGTTACCTTAAGCTAGAAAGAGAGCAAAATAAACTTGAGAAAGATCCTATAGACCGAAATTATGCATCATCTTCCACAATATATGAGTCTCCTAACTCATCTTCATATTCTTCACCTATAAGAACAACAAAAACACATAAATTAGTCCTAAATTCGAAACCCAAAAAAGATAAGACCCAAAACGAAATTGGGGGAAATGAAAATAAAGCTTACTAGTAGATGAAGATGGAAGAGAGGATTCCAAATATATAAGTTTTATGCAAATTGGTGGAGAAATGAAGGATTTATGAAGAATTTAGGGTTTGTAAGGAGGATTTTTGGTAGGTTTTTTGGTGTTTGAGAGAAGGAGGAGATAGATTGAGAATGGAGGAAATGAAAATTGAAAGAGGAGACAAATGGGGGGATAGGGCCGGTCCAAATGGCATGGAGAGGTGGGTCAATTGTTTACGTTTTGAGTTTGCTTCGACGGTAATTAGAAATATTCGTCGAACGCGATTTCCGAGAATATTAAAGTTCTTAAACACTATTTTACTAAAAGATTAAGTACTCATATGCCCAATATCCAAACTCGTTTACCCAACGACCGTAAGAAATGGGAAAATCCTAATATTACGAATTTTATCAGAAATCTATTTTATCAAAGTAAAATGTTTAAATATAGTTTAAATTACTTTTAAACATTTCTAAACTATCAAAAGTGATTACATTACTTCAAACTAAAATAAAATTATATTTTATCAAATTATTATTATTTCAAATAAATTAATATTAAATTAAAATGGATTAAAATATTACTTTTAAAATATAATAAAGGTCTTCAAATTTACGGGGTGTTACAATCATCCCTCCTTTTAAGAAGTTTCGTCCCCGAAACTTAGAAGAAGGAACATTGTATATATGTAGGTCTTTCTCTTTAAATCAATTAATCAACATCTTCAAAACATGAACTTATGAAAATATACGTGTCCTTTCAATGGAACGAAAATGTCCTCGTCGGTCGCCCGAGAACACCAACATTCCAAATCAGAACAAAAATACATTTTTACGCCAACAACTGAGAAAACTAATTATCGGACGTCTCCAATAATGAGCCTTAACACTCATTGACGTTAAAACCAGTGGGAAAACATTAAAACATTTTCAAAAACCTTTAGTTCGAAACTCTTCAATAAGGATAATGACTCCACTAATCATGACTAAACTCTAACTACGGCTCTTATACAACTAAGCAATGACTACTAACGCGGAGAATATTCCAGGGAAGGAGAGGAACACTCGAAAGGATAGCTAAAACTCACAAGGATTAGATAAAGGAACGGAAAGTACCTCACGAGAAGAGTTCGGGATATTTAGCTAACATAGAAGATTCAGGCTCCCAAGTTTCCTCTTCGACATTTCCACAACGCCAAAGGATACGAACTAGGGGCACCACTTTGTTTCTAAGTTGCTTGTTTGCCCTTTCGAGGATTCGGATCGGCCTTTCTTCTAAGGCCAAGTTAGGTTCCAAATCTGGGATTTCTTCTTGAATAACATGGCTCAGATCACTAATGTACTTCCTCAACTGAGATACATGGAAGACATTATGAACCTTGCTCAAATTCGGGGGCAACTCTAAACGGTAAGCAACGGGACCAATCTTCTCAAGCACACGGAAAGGTCCAATGTATTTGGGACTCAGCTTTCCTTTCACACCAAAACGTTTCACCCCTTTCATAGGTGACACCTTAAGGAAAACTCGATCATCAACCTCAAAGGCAAGTGGTCGAGGACGGGCATCGATACGATTTACTTGCGGTCTTGAGCGGCTTTCATACGCTCTCGAATGATCTGAACCTGATTGATGGTCTCAGTCACCAAATCGGGTCCCAACACATGAGAATCTTGGACTTGATCCCAACAGACAGGATTACGACACTTCCTACCATACAAAGCTTCATAAGGTGACATCTTGATAGAAGTATGATAGCTATTGTTGTAGGAGAATTCAACAAGAGGTAAGCACTTCTCCCAAGAAGTGTGGAAGTCTAAAGCACAAGCACGGAGGAGGTCCTCTAAAGTCTGGATAGTCCTCTCAGTCTGTCCATCCGTAGCGGCATGAAAAGCGGTACTCATCGAGCTTACTACCCATGGCTTCTTGCAAAGCGATCCCGAAAACGGAACGAGAATCTCGGGTCACGATCTGAAACTATATCCTTAGGCACTCCATGGTAGCGTACTATATCCTTCACGTAGGCACCAACTAGGACATCTAATCTCCATGTCTCCTTAATAGGTATAAACCTAGCACATTTGGTCAATCGATCTACAACCACCCAAACCGCATCTTTTCCGCTAGCAGTCTTAGGTAAAGCCATCACAAAGTCCATGGAGATGGACTCCCATTTCTAAAGGGGAACATCCAAAGGTTGTAGCAAACCCCCGGGTTTCTGATGCTCAATCTTCACTTTCTGACAGGTAAGACACTTACTAACATACTCGAGGACATCAATCTTCATCCTAGGCCACCAAAACTGTAATCTCAAGTCTTTATACATCTTGTCACCACCAGGATGAATAGAGTAAGGAGAAAGGTGAGCTTCATCAAAGATCTTCTTCCTCAACTCAGCTACTCTCGGAACATACATCCTACCTTGGTAACGAAGGTATCCATCACTATCCACCACACAATCCTTAGCTTGCCCAAGTTGGATTTTTGCTCGAATGGACTTTAAAGTAGCATCCTCAGGTAGGCAAGTACGGATCTCACGGTAAAAGTCGGGTTCTGCACTCAAGGCACTACGATAGTCAAAGCCCTTCCCAACAAGGCTTATCCCTAACTTTTGAAATTCCGTGGTAAGTTCATTAGGTAACACACGGATAGTGCTCACAGAGTGACTAGTCTTCCTACTCAAAGCATCGGCCACCACATTTGCTTTCCCTTCATGATAAATCAACTCGGCATCATAATCATTCACCAACTCTAGCCATCTTCTTTGCCTCATATTCAATTCTTTCTGGGTAAAGATACACCTCAAACTCTTATGATCGGTATAAATGCAGCAATGAACTCCAATAAGGTAATGCCTCCATGTCTTCAAGGCATGTACCACGGCGGCTAATTCAAGATTATGAGTCGGATAGTTCACCTCGTGAACCCTCAGTTGTCGAGAAGCATAAGCAATAACCCTTCGGTTTTGCATCAAGACACAATCTAGGCCATGCTTTGAAGCATCACAATAAACATCGTAGTCCACACGATCCTCAGGTAAGGTCAACACCGGAGTGGTAGTCTACCTAGTCTTCAACTCTAAGAAGGCATTCTCACACTCATCGGTCCACACATACTTAGACTCCTTCTTCAACAATTGAGTCATCGGTATAGCTAACTTAGAGAAATCTTTCACGAATCGACAGTAATAACTCGCCAAACCGAGAAAGCTTCGAATCTCAGTCACATTTTCAGACTCTTCCAATCAACAATGGCCTCAATCGTAGAAGGATCTACCATAACACCATCTTTGGATATGACATGTCTAAGAAAAGTTACTTGATGCAACCAAAATTCACATTTCGAGAACTTAGCATACCACTTTTGACGATGTAGGATGTCTAAGATGATACGGAGGTGTAGGGCATGTTCTTCATCATTCTTTGAGAAAATCAAGATATCATCAATGAACACCACCACACACTTATCGAGGTACTCACTAAAGGTACGATTCATTTGATCCATGAAGATAGCCGGAGCATTAGTCAATCTGAAAGGCATCACTTTAAATTCGAAATGACCATATCTTGTGCTGAAAGCAGTCTTAGGAATATCGGACTCACGCACCGGAATTTGATGATAACCCGATCGAAGGTCAATCTTGGAAAAAGTAGAACTACCACTTAATTGGTCAAAGAGATCATCAATTCCTGGAAGAGGATACTTGTCCTTGATTGTCACACGATTGAGTTCACGATAGTCAATGCAAAGTCTCTTACAATGATAGCACATACATCTGAGTAAGAGCTTGCAAGATTACATTATCTACGGATCTTGGAGGAGCCATCTTACAAAAGAGAACATTGGTTAGCACCTAACAAATAGCAATCACAAAGAGACTACAACATAAGGTCCTAAGTCTACCCATCCTACCCATCTCTCAAGTTTATTATTTTAAGGTCAAGTTATTTATATTGGGGGTGCACAAACGTGCGTCGGGAGCAAATATGCTCTGATACCAACTGTGACACCCTCATTCATTGCGGAAAAGTAAACACGTAATTCTAGAATAAAACTGCATGAATATGTTTCTAATAGGTTCATTTGGGTAAAAACCTGTAATTTTTAAAACCTGAACCTGTTATAAAGATATCTAAATTGAAAGGTGTCAAAACATACAAGGTCTAAATAGAAGTTTCATAACATAACCATCGCTAAAGTCGCGAATAGCAAAGTTATAAAACCAAATGTAAAGAGGGAGACATGTGTCCCTAAAATGTATGTGACATAAAAACTCGTATAAGAGTCTCTACAAATAAGACCAAAACTAAGTAAGTCCCAAGGTTACTTTGCTCGCTAGCTCGTCCATGAACCCCATATAAGCATCACCATACCTGTCGATCGCATTTTATACAAATACGAAAGCCACAGTCAGTGGGGAGTAACTCCGAGTTCTCCCAGCCACGAAATGTCATAATTAATATAACATGTAAACATAAGAATATGAATGTGAATAACACATAGCCTTAGCATATAGATGCTAGACAATCGTGCTTATCATGTGAACAACAATATAACAACACATAGTCCTAGCATGTGAATACTAGACCGACTCATACTACACTATCATGTGAATCACATAATATCCAGGAATCCAAACTCTATCAACCATAGCCGGCTTGCATCTCACCTTCTATGATTCATAGAATCATCAAACAAGAAAGGACAATATATCTAGAGACAGGCATAAGTTCCTAGTACAGTCAATAGTCACTCTGTAACTCGAGTCTATACCACGAGGTAAGGTAAACACTCTAGTCCTAAACCTGCGCAGACCTAGCGACATGCGGAAAACTACCGCATCCAAGACCCATGATAACAACACATGAGTACCCCTAAGGAGTCCACCAAAGGGTTGGCTAGTACTTAAGCTGACTACATACTTCTAAGAGTACGTCAGGAAGTCATACCCTAACTTGGATATAAACCCACCAAGCTAAGACACAAAGGCTATTAAGCGGTGAACATACACTCGTCAAAGACTATAAGGGCCTATCTATGACGATGGTCTAAGATACCAACACCACACAAGACAAGTAGGACACCCACTTAACCATAAGAGGGGCAAAGAGTCCAAACTGGCAACATAAATACTTATACTCAAATCAAGGACTCTAGGATAACATCCTTCCTTGTGAAAGACTACAAAAATGTAAATTCAGCTGACAATCCAACAATATCCACAATCTCATTAGTAATCTAAAACTCAGCGAACCGTTAATCTCATAATTCATGAGAACAAGCTAAAATGGCAACAAGGCAAGAAGACTCAAGTATAAGGTAACCAATTCATCCAACAACCAACATATGAAAAGACAATCGTACTCAAAGACAAATACTCGACCCTAGTCCCGCGACGGGTCATCGGTCAAATCGAGCCTGACCGGTTTAAACCTAGCTTGACCAAACTCATTTGGTCAAATTGGCCCAGCTCAGAGTCTTGGCCCATTTTGGCCCACATCACGGTAAATTAGTACTCCCATGATAGAAGAGTCTCAACACACCATACACAAGTGTTAGAACCAAGGTTAAGATGCATACCCAACAAGAAACTCAAAACCCAATCTATAACAACAATTTAGTACTCGGCTATAACAAGGGTCAACTTCAAACGGTCATAACTTGAGTTCTAAATATCTAAATAAGGTGAAACCAATTGGAGAAGATATCTTATCCTCTTACGGTTCTAACGGTAGGTCATAAGCCTCAAACAAACAAGTAACGAAGAAGTTATGGCCATTTTACGAAAACTGGTCAGGCTTAAACCATGACCTACGATAGTGGCCGAGCTGCGTGGGTGCCGAGCACTGGGGTTTTCCCCTGCCACCGGACTGTTTGCACGACAATTTCCTGCACTTTCCCAAAGTCGATTTCTATTAATTTTTCATCCCAAATTCCTCTTAAATATACATGTTACAACAATAATACCTAATAGAAACCACAAGAATGTAATTATCACACATCTTGATGGATTCAAGCACAAGATTTTGACCCAAAATCAAACCATTAATTCATCCAAACATCACAAACAACACTAATGTGACATTATTTCGTCGAGTAACTCGGAATAGTTACCTTAAGCTAGAAAGAGAGCAAAATAAACTTGAGAAAGATCCTATAGACCGAAATTATGCATCATCTTCCACAATATATGAGTCTCCTAACTCATCTTCATATTCTTCACCTATAAGAACAACAAAAACACATAAATTAGTCCTAAATTCGAAACCCTAAAAAGATAAGACCCAAAACGAAATTGGGGGAAATGAAAATAAAGCTTACTAGTAGATGAGGATTGAAGAGAGGATTCCAAATATATAAGTTTTATGCAAATTGGTGGAGAAATGAAGGATTTATGAAGGATTTAGGGTTTCTAAGGAGGATTTTTGGTAGGTTTTTTGGTATTAGAGAGAAGGAGGAGATAGATTGAGAACGGTGGAAATGAAAATTAAAAGAGGAGACAAATGGGGGGATAGGGCCGGTCCAAATGGCATGGGGAGGTGGGTCAATTGTTTACGTTTTGGGTTTGCTTCGACGGTAATTAGAAATATTCGTCGAACGCGATTTCCGAGAATATTAAAGTTCTTAAACATGATTTTACTAAAAGATTAAGTACTCATATGCCCAATATCCAAACTCGTTTACCCAACGACCGTAAGAAATGGGAAAATCCCAATATTACGACTTTTATCAGAAATCTATTTTATCAAAGTAAAAAGTTTAAATATAGTTTAAATTATTTTAAACATTTCTAAACTATCAAAAGTGATTACATTACTTCAAACTAAAATAAAATTATATTTTATCAAATTATTATTATTTCAAATAAATTAATATTAAATTAAAATGGATTAAAATATTACTTTTAAAATATAATAAAGGTCTTCAAATTTACGGGGTGTTACACGGTCACTTGACCGAGTGTGGGTACCAACTCGGCCGAGTAAGCGAGCACTCGACCGAGTGGACCTGGTTACAGGGGATTATACATTCTGGAAAACCCGTCACTCGACCGAGTGGGTCATCCACTCGACCGAGTGGACTCGTACTCGACCGAGTGCACTCGGCAATCGACCGAGTGGGTTCACACGGGTTGGGTTACTCGGCTAAAAGCCCTTATTTTCCCTAATTCTTCATTCTTATCTTCATATCTTCATACCTTCATCTCTTTCATCAGCAAAATTCTCCCAAAAACCTCCATTGTTGCTCTAATTTGCTTGGAATTCATCCTATTTCTCCACTTTTCTCATCTAATCCACTAATTTGGTCAAGGTAAGCTTATTCATCTTCTTCCATCTTTTTCCCCAAATTTGAATTTCTTAAATCTACTTCTAAATCTTTCAAGTTTTGTTAATTAATTGTTCCTTTTGCTTAATTCATGGTACTAGTAAGCTTTTAATGCCATTGTTGTGGATAAAAATCAAATTTTTGTAGAAAAATTTTGTTCACTATTGTAGAACTCAAAAAGTGGTGTTTTTGAGCCAATGATTGGATTTTGGTGATTGTTGTTGTGTATAGTTGGACAACAAAGGCTTAACTTTTGTTGTCATGGATGGATCTAGCATAATATGTGTAACTTTCGTCTTAAAACTCCGTCTTAAATTTTCGAATTTTAGACAAGTCATGCCCAAATTTTGTTTTTTCATGCATTAGACTTAGTTTAATCACCTTGTAAGACTACTATCTTGGTTGATAATGCATTATGTAAACCCAAATGAAATCAATTTTGTCTTAAAACTTGGGTGAAAACTCTTCTAAATTTTTCAAAAAAATCTCATGAATAATGCATTTTTGTGCCTTAATGGTGATTTGCCTATGTTGTAATATTAAGGATTTTGTGGTTACTACCACCTTATAAGAAGGATTAAAAGAAATTAATTGTGCCTCAAAGTCTTGAAAACCAACACTAACCATATTAAATTTTAAGTTTATACTCCCTATTTGTGTTACTACTTACTTGTTCAATCTAAAGGTTTTCTTAGGATAAAGAAGCACTTCACTCACCCAAAATTCCCTTTTAATTTTGACAAGCTAAACTTTATTTCCACCAACTTTAACGAAATCGTCGTTGATGGTAATGTCATGTAATCACCTAAGTGAAACTTTAAAGTGTAGTGTGTCCTAATTGAGTCGAAAATTGACAAGTCGGGTGATGAATTGGGATAATACATGTAATAAAATCATGCTTAAACTCGTGTTATGTCACAAAATCTTTAAATTCCGGAAAATAATTTTGTGACATAAGAAAATTTTTGGAGAGGTCAATTAAATTACAAGAAAACTATAATAGAAATCCCTTGTATTTGGTGCCTATAAAATTGAAGAGTCGAGAAAATTCTATCCATATTCTAAATTTGCTTCAAATTATTACCTTTCCCGTTCCATATCTTGTGTGATCTTTTCTTGTAGCATGGCAAGGAACGCGAGAACTGCTCGTGGAAGGAATGCTCGCCAACTTCAACAAGAAGCACCGCCCTCTATTACCCTCCCCGACTACCCTTCCATAGCTTTTGAGAGTGGGGAGCACCAGAACAAGTTTGAGGTCCTAGCCACTAGGAGAATGGCCCCGACCAAGTGTGTATCGGTAAATACCTTGGAAACCATAGGAATAGAGAAGGAGGTGCACAACATCTTCACGGTCCTTGGATTGGAGGGTTTGTAAACCTTGGAGGAGATAAGTTACCATAACCTTACCTTCGAGTTTTTGAGCTCCTTCACCTATAACAAGAAGACCCATAAGGTGACACTACTACAAAACTTGTGATGGACATCAAACTTTTCGCTATATGGACATCGGATACACAACCGATGTAGAGTTTGGTCATGTCCATTTTGGATTAATGGACATCGGATTTTAAACCGATGTTCATTAAAATTTGCACATCAGATTTTTAGGAAAACCGATGTCTATTTGATCAATGGACATCGGATTTTTAGGAAAATCGATGTCTATTTGATCAATGGACATCGGATTTTTAGGAAAACCGATGTCTATTTGATTAATGGACATCAGTTTTTTGCAAAAATCCAATGTCTATAATTATTATTTTTTATATAAAAAAAAATATTACGCTGTTGCCCACATTAGTCGTACACATGATGACAATGCTAAATGATTCCATAATCAATAAAAAATATCTGTATACAATCAATCGGTTATCCAAAGCCAATTACAAAAATATTTTATCTACATAATGTGTCAAATTTACTTAGACGACTAACGTTTACAAAAATATAAACCGATACGTAAACTGACTAATTGTTTTAAAAAAAAGGCCGAAGAGACAAGACTACTTGGCAGCCTCAGATTTGTTCATCTCCCATTGGGCATATTACCAAGAGAATCTGGTTCAACACAACAAAGTTAACGAGAAAACAAAATATCAACATAGAAGATCATATATAACTAACGAGACACATACACCACCCATTACAAACATTTGTTTACCTTTGATTAAAATAACTCTCACAAAGAATAAAAAACGTAAATAAATGATTGAGATGGAGGGAGTACTCTGGAGAGAAGAGTAGAACGAAATTAAACATATACTCAGTGTATAAGAAAGTAAACTTACAGTGTGCAGATTGTAAAGGAAAGAGATCAACACAAGCTACTAAACGATAAAGCTTCCAAAATAATATATATACGATGAATCTCCATCTGTCAATCATTTAATCATATAAAATAGTTAATCAAACTACTAAAATTAGTTTAACTATTTGAAATTTAAAAGAGTAATCGTCCTTGAGAACACTAAACGCCATAAGATGATTCCATGCAACATTATCTACCTTTGGATAACAGCATAACAAAAATAATATAACAAAAACAATCTCAAATAATATGACAGTAAGCATTACACTGTTCTAGCAATGGCCGGTCCATTTGCATTGCAGAGTGACGTGATACTCAGAGCAATTCCGTTAGCTGCTCCTCTTTGTTCTTGACCCTGGTTTAACAGTTTAACCGAAACACATTTCAAATTAAAGAGTTCAATGAATGACAATAAAAGCGAGTCACAGAAACACAACTTCAAAAGGAAATATTACCACTTCTCTATTTTGCTGGAGAAACAGTCCTATTGAGATTATACACCGTTGCCAAAATCAGAGGTTATAAATCAGAAAATACATGGGTTTTGCGAGTCAGGTGGTACTAAGATTAAAATACATACCGAAAAAATATTTTGCAGGATAGAAGAAAGATCGATTGCTAGCGTGAGAGTTACACCACGTAAATTAGTAGTGAAAGGGAGACAAGTTAGCAGCTAAGAACCTTCACATAGAAAGCAAGAGTATCAGTGTCGAGATCAAAACTCAAACTAAAGTTTCATCAGTGTCGAGACATTACCGCTCCAGTACGAGTGACTGTCAACGGTCCTAGAGATCTTCCTAAGACCGGGTACAGAAGTAGGTTACAACTTAACATACCAATCCCTACAATCATTGAGCACCCTTGCTACTAAGATATATTCCGTTTATATAGTCGTGGCTGAAAAATAGTCATCAGAAATCAGAACAATGCTCGGAGTACCTGCTGCTGCAAGAGCTTGGCCAACATTGTCAGTTGAAAAACTCAATCCTCCTAATGACCGAGGACTCACCGCCCATAATGAGAATACCTAGTCGAAAATATCAAATGTTCACATTTAATCTTGATTCCGTATCAGTTAACGTCAAATAAACATATATGGTTAGAAACTGCAAATACCTCACTGTATGCGGTATCATGCATCTGAAAGATACTAAACACGATGATCATCGACGTCAAAGGCCCGTTTCTGAGAAGGGTGAGCGAGGAATTGGAGGTTTTTGATTCGGTACTTTGCGATTTTTCAACATCATTAAATCCAAGTTTATCCTCTGCAGAATGCGAGTGCAGGGATTCCTGCAACAACAGTTTACTGATCAGTAGCAGGTAGCATTCAACTACAGTGCAGTAAGGGACACAATACGGAGAACGTACTGGCAGCCAAAAGCAGATAACAAACACAAATAAAGCGAATATTGAAATAGTAAATATCCCTTCCGTCTCCAACCCACAAACAATCAACCTCAATCCAAATGCAAAGAAATGAAAGTGACACAACAACTCATCCCCCTACTACTAAGAGAATAAAAACTCTTAATAGTTTTCCCGCCTAAAAAAATAACTCTCAACACTATATATGGAAACAATATTATATTTATATTTACCTCTTTTACAAGAAACAATTATTATCCCTGATTTATTAGTATACAATAATTTCCATAAATGTTATCTTTCATCAGTTACACTCTAAAATTACGCAAATCTCCTTTTTATAGTATTATCTTTCATCAGTTAGACTCAAAATATGGTTTTCTAAATGACGTAACAAATTTTTATGTATTTTCTTTATTAAAAATAAAAAATAAAAAATATTAGTTAATTATTTACAAATTGTCTTTTTAAATGCGTAATATATTGTTTTTACCTGTTTTCGTTATATGGTAATAAGCATTTTAATTAGATCTTACATCACTTAATTTTATGTTATTTTATGTTATGTCATATCATATAACGATATAACATTAAACTCCAAGTATAGTTAATTTATACAATTAATTTAATAAGAAAATTTCTTTATATAACAAATCTAAAAAATACCGTGCTGTAGCATGGGAACTATACTAGTACTACAACAATGATAACAGAAGCTTACCATGGCAACCATATGGAATATAGGGATTTCCTTCATATGAATCACCACAAGTACAAACATTGCAATGGCATCTGCACTCCCATTACAAAAAAGAACTGTAATAAAAACATGCTATTCGGATAAGCGGACGCACCACCTAGTAATGCCGGACGGTCCCAGTACAGGGAAGTTGGAAGATTCTAGACTCCCAATCTCTTGAATAATCTTGTCTTGTTTTGAGTAATCCACTAATCCAACATCTAAACAGGAATTACCCGCTCGATTACTAAAAAAAATTAGCAATTCAACTCCCTCGTCACCAACATCCTTAGCGTAATTAACTCCACAAATCATCTCTTTTACTCAAATCATCAGTAGAAAATGAATTATCTCCAAATTGAAATCAAATTTAATTGAAAACCCTAACCCTAATACTTAATTGTACCATAATATGACAAACTTTATTGAATCCCAAAACGCAAACATCATACAAAACCAAATTAAGTGATGAATGAAAACAAATCGTCAAAAACCAAATGATTTGCGATAACTTAAAATTATTGAAATAGAGAATCGTACCTGACTGAGGGTTGTGAACTAGAAGGTTGACGAATTGAGACGAGATAGTTGTGGGTCATCGATGACGAGGTGTCTGCCGGCGATAACACGTGGTTGCCGGTGAGAGGTTGGCGGTGACAAGGTCGTTGTGGGTAATTATTTGGGTTTTGGGTGTCATTGACTGATTGTGTGGATGATAATACTGAGAAGCTTGTGAAAGAAAGGTCGTAATGAAGACCTGGGTTCAATATTTACTTAATTTTTTTTAATTATATTCTTTTTATTTAAGGCTACGGTGCAACCGTTGCGTTTTATTTGCTTTCACTTTAGATGCACATCGGTTAAATGCAATGTTCCATGTCTATGACTTTTATATAGACATGTGTTTTATTAAATGTCACATGTCCTTTAAAATCAGAAATGATGGACATGTGTTTTTTAACGCAACCGATTTACATATAATTGTCTGCACATCAGGTTTTTGCAAACAACCGATGTGCATGTTATGTACATCGGTTTTCCAGGTAATCCGATGTCCATCGATTGATGTCCATAATGAGTTTTGTAGTAGTGTGAGTTTTAGACTCAAGAATACCTCCTTTAATTTAGGTAGTGATGCTTTTGCCGACCACCTAAGGGTGGGTAAGCGAGTTGTGGGTCACCATGACATGATTGAGAAGGACATGAAAGCCTTAAAATATTACCACCTTTACACAAGCAAGGAAAAGGTTAGTGTGAGTAACATGAAAACTAGTGACATTGAGCACCCCATCCTCAAGATTTTCTTGCGCTCCTTGACCAACCTCCTCTATGGGAGGAGGAACCCGAGCAAGCTCAACTCCATGGAGGTATTGATCTTGAGCTCCTACCTTAACCCCCGCCACGAAAACCGTCTCCACTTCAATGTCATGTCTTTGGTATGCCTTGCCCTTGAGAGGATGGCCGAGGTGGACCAATGCTCCTTAGATTGTGGAGCCTTGGTGACTCGATTGTCCAAGAACATGTTAGCTTACGAACCGGGGGCGGTGGATGCACCTATGTCTAAGGAAGTGGTTTATTTTGATCTTGATTGGTTGAAAGCTAAGTTTTGGGTAGTAGATAGAGAGAAGGATGACACCTATTCTTGGAGGGTTGATGATGAGTGGTATATGAAACTTCCTGCCGGTGAGAACCTACCCCCGACTTCCTCTTTAGAGAGAATGGGATCACCCCGCCCCGAGGCCAAAACATATACCATCCCTAGTAACCTCACCTTTGACCTTGATAATGCCACCGAGAAATGGGAGGCACCCCCGTTACCTCCCTCTCCTCGTGCTCCCGTTGAGGAAACTCCCACATCTTTTCCCCACTCCATACCTACAACTATGATGCCCCCGCCTTATGCCGGGAACTTTGGCCAAGCCCCACCCACCTTTGAATCCAACGATCCCATGTCGTACCTCATTCACCGAGTGAACACCGACCTTGTGTTGAGGGACATGCACGAGGCGGCCTATAATAAAGGAGTAGGACCCGCCCACCGCCCTAGCTTTTGGTCCGGACTCAGAGACACTACCGGAGTCTTCAAGGCCTATGGTATCCAACCATCGGATTGGGATATTAATTTTCCTTTCGGCGTGGGACACTTGCGTGACCCATACATGAGTGATGTCGAGATCTATCCGAGCTATGCCTACCATGGGAGTGGAAGTGAGGCGGGAACGTCCGCGGTGGCGGAGGCCATGGACCTTGATGAAGTGTGGGAGGCGGCGGCTCGCAAGGGACCGGAAGAGAAAGAAGAAAATAAAGAAGAGGAGGAGGAACAAGCGGAAGGAGGAAGCAAGACGGTGAAAAGTCTCCCCGGATGGGCAAAGTGGATGTCTAGAATTGGCAAGAAGAGGAAATCCTACAAGTAGTGGTGGCCTTATGATTCGAGATCCTTGAGACTTTTAATTATCATTCCGAACTTTGAACAATTTAAATTTCTATGTTGTAAACCGGCATGAGGCTAAGACTATTAGACCTTGCATATTAGGGTGGTGTAGTGATCACCCTTTGGACCCAATTGCATGTATGTTCAACTATAAGGAAGCTTAGAGGCCATTAATGGCCAAAATTGGGACTGCCCAGCGACACTCGGCCGAGTGCCCTATTCACTCGACCAAGTGGTGGTCCACTCGACCGAGTGCCTCTCTCACTCGATCGAGTAGGCCTAAAAACAGGTTATGGAAACCTCTTGTAAATACCCCCACTCGACCAAGTGGTGTGACCACTCGACCGAGTGACTTTGACTCGGTCAAGTAACTCCTGAATTCGATCAAGTACAGTGGAATTTGACCCTTTTTGGGAATTTTAGGCCACCTACGACGTATTTGATCTTGAACTTGAACTATGCCGACATACTAAGAGTCGATTGGTCATAGAAAACCCACACGATAGACCTTTATAAATTGTTTACTCTTGACCTTGTCAGTTGTTTGGATGGTATAAGAAATAATCGAACAAAATGATTATATGATGGCATAAAGTGCATGAAAACATTTAGACATTCCGTAATAATAGTGAAAAAGTAAAAAATAGTAGTGAGTACACACCACGTGACGAGTTGATAACACTAGTACTTGTTGTGGCGGTCCGATACGATATGTGAATGATATGTCAAATGTTAAGAATGGTTGCGTCCAGTTATAAAGAGTACTCTCACACACACACACACACACACACACACACACACACACACACACACACACACACACACACACACACACACACACACACACACACACACACACACACACACACACACACACACACACACACACACACACACACACATATATATATATATAGTGTAAAGTTCTTATAAGTCCTTCATATCTTTTGAGTCCATAAGTCCCTCCCATATCCCTTAGATCATGCTTGGTGGATGCTTGAGATTGAAAGTAAGAAACACACTTAACACTAATTAATTCACTTCTCTCTCTAGTTTTAATAATACATTTACTAATTCATTATCATACACAATTAACACCACCATTTATCTTATACTTCAAAGTTTATGAAAATTTTGTTAACACTTTTCCAGTTTTAGTTTTTTTTCGTTTTTTTAGACAAGTTTTCGACATTTTAGGATTTTACGAGTGTAATTCTAACATCAAAAAGTGTAACTTTAATCTACGAAGCGGTTTTGACGGATATTATTTTGAAATTTTTAATTTTAAGGAATGTTTACGAGAATTTTGCGTCTTACGAGTTTAACTTCAGTCTTTTTTGATTGATTTTGACGAATAATATTTTAAATTTTTGTAATTTTATCACAACTTATTGTAATTTTAGCATTTTACGAGTGTTATTTTAACGACAAAAAGTGTTATTTTAGTCAAGGAAAGTGTAATTTCAGTCCAATGAGAGTGTTATTTTAGTCCAGGAAAGTATTATTTTAGTCCAGGCAAATGTAATTTCAGTCCAATGAGAGTGTTATTTTAGTCCAAAAAAGTGTTATTTTAGTCCAGGAAAGTGTAATTTTAATCCACTAAGAATGTAATTTTAGTCCATTGAGAGTGTAGCAGTAGTCCAATGAGAATATGAGAATATGACCAAGTCCATTGAGAGTGTAACATTAGTCCAATAGAAGTAAGTGTAATTCTAGCAGAAAAAGTGTAATTTTAGCCGAAAAAAGAGTTATTCTAGCAGAAAAAAGTATAATTTTAACAGAAAAAAGTGTAATTTTAAGGAGAAAAGTGTAATTTTAATAGAACAAAGTGTAATTATAACAACAACAAAAAGTGTAATTTTAACAGAAAAAAGTTCAATTTTAATGGAGAAAAGTGTAATTTTAACAGAAAAAGGTGTAATTTTAATGGAGAAAAGTGTAATTTTAACAGAAGAAAGTGTAATTCTAACAACAACAAAAAGTGTAATTTTAGCCGAAAAAAGAGTTATTCTAGCAGAAAAAAGTATAATTTTAACAGAAAAAAGTGTAATTTTAATGGAGAAAAGTGTAATTTTAACAGAAAAAAGTGTAATTCTAACAACAACAAAAAGTGTAATTTTAACAGAAAAAGTTTAATTTTAATGGAGAAAAGTGTAATTTTAACAGAAAAAGGTGTAATTTTAATGGAGAAAAGTGTAATTTTAACAGTAGAAAGTGTAATTTTAACAGAAAAAAGTGTAATTTTAATAGAAAAAGTGTAATTTTAATAAAGAAAAGTTTAATTTTAACTGAAAAAAAGTGTAATTTTAACTGAAAAAAAGTGTAATTTTAACAGAAAAAAGTGTAATTTTAATGGAGAAAAGTGTATAACTGAAAAAGGTGTAATTTTAACAGAAAAAAGTGTAATTTTAATAGAAAAAAGTGTAATTTTAATAGATAAGAGAAAAATGTAACATTAAAAGAAAAAAGTATAATTTTAATATACATAAAATAACACAAGAAAGGGAGAAGAGGTGGAAAAATGCCCATAATTTAACTAATAACACAAAATCTGAAAAAAAAAAAAAAAAAAAAAAAAAATTCCAAAAAAAAAACGAGATCTGGAAATATAATATAAAAAAAACTATTTTAAAAACTCAGATTTCAACGTGACATGCATCCCGCCAACACCTCAGATCTGACCCACCAACAACCACCCCCATCACCCACAGCAACACCGCTACCGTCCCACCAGCAACACCAACTGCCCCACTAACAACAACCGCCACCCCCACGACAGAGATCTGAAAACGAAAAAAAAAAAGTGAAGGGAGAGGGGCGGCAACCACCAACCGCCACCAACACCCCTACCTGACACACCACAACACCACGAAAACACAACCACGACAGCCTAACAAACACAACGACAACATCCAACAAAAAAAACAAATGAGAAGAGAAGGCGGCAACAACCACCACGAAACCACCGGACAAAAAAAAAAAAGAAATGAGCAGAAGAGTAGTCGACGGCAGCAGATGAGGTGAGAGGCGGTGGCGGCGACATGAGAAGCTCGTGGGTGAATGACGGTGGTGTTTGATGTTTGTTGTTAGTGGTGGAGGCGGTATTGGGGGAGGCTGTTGGCGGGAGGTTGAGGGGTGACGCGAGGTGGTTTGTGGGTCGTGTTGGTGTCGGGTGGTTATGAGCAGAGGGTGCGTGGTTGTGCGGAGGTGGTGGCCGGTGGGTGGGTTATTGGCGGCGGGAAGGGAAACAGTGGCAGCGGGGTGGGAGGTGGTGGTAGCCGGTGGGTTAGGTTGGAGAGAAAAGGGGGGAATTTTTTTTGATTTTTTTGTTTTTGAATTTTTTTGGATTTTGAGAGATGAGAGGTTTTTGAGATAAAATATGAGGGAAATTGTGTGGATGAGAGATAGGTAGGTGGGAGGAAATTGTATATATATTGAATTAGTGATTAATTAGAATTAATTAGTATGGGTAGTGAGAGAGTGGTTTAATTAGCTTTAATCTCCTTTTTTCTTGTGTAAATCTCAGCCATCATTTTCCCTCATCCAAGGGCTCTAAGGAGAACTTATGGACTCACATGTAAGAGGTGGACTCATATGCTTCTAATACTATATATATATACATATATATATATATATATATATATATATATATATATATATATATATATATATATATATATATATATACATACATATATATATATATATATATATATATATATATATATATATATATATATATATATATATATATATATATATATATATATATATATATATATATATATATATATGTATATATATATATATATGTATACACACACACACACACACACACACACACACACACACACACACACACACACACACACACACACATATGGTAATCATACACAACTTGTGGTAATAATGTTAGGCTACCGGGAGAGCGTCATGTAAGACTGATAGCGAACTTGGGGACAAAATTCCCTTTTAGGAGGAGTGAGTGCAAGAACTCAGAGAAATTTAGAAAGAAAGGGCAAGAAAATACATAGGAGAGTAAGGAGAGTGAACAAGAAACGCAGGATAAATAGGACACATGTATGTAACAATAAGAGTGATAAGGGCAAGAAAATACAAGAGGACCGAGAATGAGGCTTGAGAGAAAATCGAGAAACAATTGGAAAAAGGGAGTGAGTGGTGAACTTCGGGGACAAAGTTCATTTTAAGGGGGAAAGATTGTAATACCCGATATTTGTGGGACCCGTACTTAGACCTAGAGACGCGTGAGGGAACCCACACATACTCGGATAAGACCAAGTAAGACCTAAACCAGACCTAGTGGACTTCTCGTGGACCGAGTAATACCTCAAATGGACCAAGTGAGTCGGCACTCGGTCGAGTGAGGGTACACTCGACCGAGTGAGAGCTACTCGGTCGAGTGAACCGGTCACTCGGTCGAGTGTGCTGAGCTGTACCCGAGAGATGATATTTCGGGATTTCCATTCTATCCAACCCTATCCCATTCATTATTCTCCTTCGTCCTTCTTACACTAAAACCCTCTCCCTTTTCTCTAAAACACCCCAAATGCCTTTCCCTAAACCTTCAAGCTTGGATTAATGGTGGAACATGCCTCCTATGCCCCTATCTACCTTTGTAAGTAGAAATCTCACCCTTTCTTCTTTGCCTTATGAGTAAATTCGAGTTAGGGTTTACTAAGAGATGTTAATTATTATTTAATTAGGTAAAATGAGTAATTAGTAACTTATAATGAGGGATTTCATGTTATAATTTAGTATCGAGTGAATTGTGATAGTTATTACATGATTTATGTAGGATGAGACAATTTTAATGATGGATACTTGGTGATTTCTATTAGCTTGAGGATTATGCTTAAAGGTAGGTTATCCTACTCGGTTTCAATGTTGTATAAGCATGTTTGTATGTTTTTCTTTGTCATATGCATTCATGAATTGGTTAGTATGTCATGTGGGTATTGGAAGGGTTGTTATTCATAATATGTGGGATGTAATTCATGAGTTAGTCATATGCTTAATGTGGCTTTTCCATTTTCTATTTATAGTTGTGAATAGATTGTGTTGGAGATCTTTGATGGCGGTCTTTGATTGTTGAGGAGACATAAGACGGTTGGAAATCCGTCTTACGCTCGGGTCGCCCCTTGGAGCTTCCCACCCCAAGGGGAATGTGCACATTAATGACTTGAGTACGGAGGGACGCGTGTGGTTAAGACACGACGTCTGGCAGGGGATCCGGTTGGCTTTCGGACCCGATACGTCTGGGCGTGTCCCGGTACCTAGTGTGATGGTCGGTATGTCTGGGCATATCCCTGTACCGGTATGATGGTTATGGGTATGTCTGGGCGTGTCCCGGTACCGGTATGACGTTGAGTCATTCGTGTCTCATTCATATAATCAATATGTTGCATATTTCCTTATTATGTCATGTCTTGCATGTAACACCCCCATACTCCGAGTGCCTTACCAGGACCACTCAGGTATGAAGACATCACCATCTCGGTTGCCCGAGGTATGATAATCAAATAGACAAAACAGAAACAACATTTATTATAAGTAATTTAATGAATAAGTACAATCCTTGAAACCCAAACTGAAAGTACGTTACATTATTCAAACTAACTGTTCTCAACTGAAATAGAAATAAAAGCTAAGCTACAGCGGAAGACTCTATCGTCATGTCGTGGCCATCCCAGCTATCCCCGTATCATCTCTATACCTGCTCAATATCTGCTCACCATCCCCGAATGGATCACCGCAGGTTTTACAAAACAACACCGGGGTCAGTACTAATCACACAATCAAAATCAATAACAACAATAAGACAAACAGACAGCTGAACTGTCTCACACACACAACCACATCCAACCAACCGTCTCAATCACTGACTGTCCACTGGACCAGCCCTGCCAGTGGGGGACCGCAGCCGTTCCCACCTAAGCCCCGCTCATCGTACGAGCGATAACCCTGCTCATTAATGTGCACATCCCTTCTGTGGCGGGTTCCACAGAAGGCGAAACTAGGGCGTGAGATCACTCCCGCAAGTGACCCCACTCAGCCGAGAACGCATCTCGAGAGCCATCAACGAACACAACCACAATCACAATCACAAATACAATCATCATATCAATCAACTAACTAAGCACATCACCAATATCCCATTATGGGACTAATACTGAGTAGGAAATCCTACCTGGAAAGCACAACACGCAGACGGTATCTACAGCTGTCTCAAAACGCCTCTTCTACGAATTCTCCTCCTAACATATAACACATAAAGACTACTATTCAAATACTACTCATAACAATCCCCAAATCCCAAATTAGGGTTTCATCAATCTTAACAAAACGGTATATAAATTATATTAAAAGCTTACCCTCGACGCAAGGAATCCAACGACACAACCTACGATGCAATCCGACCGTCTGAACTCCGGGAATTGTCAAGAACGCGATTAGGAAGAAGACAAGTTGCTTTCTCTCTTAAACAGGTTTTAGGTTTTGTAAAAAGTGATTTAGAACAAAGACGAATTGATTTAAATACCTTAATCGCGTAATTAACAAAACCCGAGAAAACTCCCCCGATAAACCGGACACTCGATCGAGTACCCAAGGTACTCGATCGAGTACCCCTACTCGATCGAGTGCCCCACTACTCGATCGAGTGCCCAACAGTCGAAACTATTTTATTCTGCAACATACCCTTACTCGACAGAGTAAGGGCTACTCGATAGAGTACCCCCAAGACCATAAATACGGAGTATTACAGTCTTCCCTCCTTAAAAGGAACTTCGTCCCCGAAGTTCAAACCACTACCAAACAAAGGTACCCCCATGAGCTTCCCGACTCGAAGGTCCAAAAATAAACACAACGTAAAACATGCTACTAACCCACTTATCCCGACAAACATACCGACACAACATAAACAAGAGGGTGTAAAAACTCTTAAAAACTCTCGCGATCACCTCCTACCCCCCTAAAAGAAACAAGGTTACGTCCTCGTAACCATACATACCTGATCAAAAAGGAAAGGGTAACGCTCTTTCATGATATCCTCCGCCTCCCATGTAGCTTCCTCAGTCTCATGGTTAGACCAAAGGATCTTAAGCAAAACTGTCTCACCACCCCTGGTCTTTCTAACTTTTCGGTCTAGGATCTGCTTAGGCACCTCAAGGTACGATAAAGACTCATCCAGCTCTAAGCTCTCTGCCTCCAACACATGCGACGGGTCACTCACATACTTCCGCAACAAGATACATGAAACACATTATGCACTCTCTCCAAAGCAGCCGGTAAAGCCAAACGATAAGCCACTTCCCCAACTCGCTCTAAGATCTCATAAGGCCCTATAAACTTCTGACTTAGCTTGCCTTTCTTCCCAAATCTCATAACTCCACGCATAGGAGACACTTTCAGAAGAACCTTGTCCCCAACCTGAAACTCTATGTCCCGACGATGTAGATCTGCATAACTCTTCTGTCGATCCTGAGCTGCTCTCATCCGTTCCCTGATCATCTTAATCTGTTCCACCATCTCCTGTACCATCTCTGGTCCTAAAACCACTGCCTCAGCACTATCGTCCCAACAGATTGGGCTCCTACATCTCCTCCCATACAAAGCCTCAAACGGTGCCATACCAATACTAGTGTGATAGCTGTTGTTGTAAGAAAACTCTATTAAATCCAACCTCTCGCTCCCACTACCACCAAAATCCATCACACAAGCTCGCAACATATCCTCAAGAGTCTTGATTGTTCTCTCGTCTGCCCATCTCGTCGCGGATGAAATGTCAGTACTCATCTTCAAAGCTGTTCCCAACGATTCCTGCAACTCCTTCCAAAACCATGAGATAAACCTCGCATCTCTGTCAGACACTATGTCCTTAGGGACTCCATGTAACTTAAGCACGTTCTTTCGATAGGCCATAGCCAGTTGTGCCTTAGTCCATGTATCTTTCATTGGAACAAAGTGAGCTGACTTGGTCAAGCGATCCACTATCACCCAAATCATGTTGTTACCTTGTTGACTCTTTGGCAAACCCACAATAAAATCCATGGAAATGGATTCCCACTTCCACTCAGGCACCTCTAAAGACTGAACCTTACCTTGTGGTCTTCTCTGTTCCCCTTTAACTCTCTGGCATGTCAAACAACGGGACACAAACTCAAATTGTCTCTTTCTTCATCCCAGGCCACCAAAACGTTTTCTTCAGATCTTTGTAAAGCTTGTCTCCACCTGGATGAACTGAATATGGTGTGCAATGCGCTTCTGTCATGATTGTCTTTTTCAACTCCTCATCATTAGGAACACACCACCTACCATCAAACCTCAAGCTATCATCTGTATGAATGGAAAACCGGGACACTGTCCCTTTCTCTACTCCAGCTCTCCACTCCACTATCTTAGGATCCAAAGCCTGCTTATCCCGAATGTCATCATAAAACTCAAGCTGTACTGTCATATCACTCATGGTATCTCCTTTCTGCATCATATGAATCCCAAAGCTCGCTACCTCATCCCTCAACCTCATCAAAGATAGAGCTGTACACAAGGAATGTACACTCTTCCTACTCAAAGCATCAAAGAACAACATTGGCCTTTCCTTCATGGTAGATGATTTCCATGTCGTAGTCGCCAATCACTCCATCCACCTCCTCTCTTCTCAGGTTCAACTCCTTCTGCGTGTAGATGTACTTGAGACTCTTGTGATCCGAAAATACCTTAAAGATTGCTCCATAAAGGTAGTGCCTCCAAATCTTGAGAGCAAACACCACTGCACCCAACTCCAGGTCATGAGTAGGGTAGTTCTCCTCATAAGGCTTCAACTGCCTAGAAGCATAGGCAATCACCTTACCATTCTGCATCAACACACATCCCAACCCATTCTTCGAAGCATCGGTATAAACCTCAAAATTCTCGCTCCCTTCAGGCAATGCCAAGACAGGAGCTGTGGTCAAACACTCCTTTAAGGTTTGGAACGCCTTCTCACAACTCTCATCCCAACGAAACCTGTTCTCTTTCCTCATCAACGCTGTCATCGGTCTAGCTATCTTGGAGAAATCCTTCACAAACCGCCCCGTAGTACCCAAACTAAACCCAAGAAACTCCTTACCTCGGCGACATTCTTCTGCTTCCCACTTTGTCACCGCCTCAATCTTCGCGGATCCACACTACCCCATCTTTAGAAATTACATGCCCCAGAAAAGCAACTTTCTCCAACCAAAACTCACACTTAGACAACTTAGCATACAAAATCATGATCTCGCAAAGTCTGCAACACGATCCTCAGATGCTCCTCATGCTCCTCCTTAGTCTTAGAGTAGACTAGGATGTCATCGATAAACACTACTACGAACTGATCCAAGAACTGTCTGAAGATCCTATTCATCAAATCCATAAACACTGCCGGCGCATTGGACAACCCAAATGGCATCACCACATACTCATAATGGCCATACCTCGACGTGAAAGCTGTCTTCGGTATGTCCACATCTCTAATCTTCACCTGATGGTATCCCGATCTCAAATCGATCTTAGAAAAGACCGTTGCACCACTCAACTGATCAAACAGGTCATCTATCCTTGGCAAAGGATACTTGTTCTTTATCGTCACACGGTTCAACTCTCGGTAATCTATGCACAGCCTCAAACTCCCATCTTTCTTCTTCACGAACAGAACTGGTGCTCCCCAAGGCGATACACTTGGTCTAATGTATCCCTTCTCTATCAAATCATCCAACTGCTTCCTAAGTTCCTCCATCTCCTTAGGACCCATACGGTACGGTGCCTTAGAGATTGGCCCCGTCCCTGGCTTCAACTCAACGGTGAAATCTATCTCCCTCTTCGGTGGCAACCCCGGAATCTCCTCTGGAAAGACATCTGCATACTCTCCCACCACTGGTATCTCCTCAACTGCTAGGGCTCTCTATCCGGTCATCTCTCACGTGGCACAAAATCGGAGGACATCCCTTCCTCGATACGACTTCAAAGTGACAAATTTGCAATCAACTTAACTTTGGGTTTGACTAGAAACCCACGATAAGACACACTTACACCCTTAGGACCTCTTAGGGACACTCTCTTTTGATGACAGTCTATCTTAGCCTTATACTTCCCTAACCAATCCATCCCAACTATCATCTCAAAACCATTAAAAGGAAATTCTAGCAAGTCTACAGGGAAATCGACTTGCCCAACTATCAAAGATACATCTCTAAACAACCTCCCACACGATACAGACTCACCTGAAGGTATGAAAACTTGCTCCCTAACAGACTCATATACTCTCAAACCCAACTGTGTTACATGACTCGAAGACACAAACGATTGAGAAGCCCCCGAATCAAACAAGACAAACGTAGGAATACCATTAACAAGGAATGTACCGGTGATAACGTGCGCATCCTCCTCACCGCCTTCTTGTCCATCATGAACAACTTGCCATCGGTCTTCGCCCACTTCCCCGGACAAGACTAGGCGATGCGGTCGGCTTAGCACCCGACCCTTGATTGTTGTTGTTGTTGTTCATCGGTATCTTCTGATAAGAATTACCGCCGTTGCGGTTGCCTCCACTCTGATAGCTCTGACCTCCCCTGTTTGGCCATGATCCACCGGGTCCATTTGCTCGCAAAGCTCTGTGCGCAGGTCTCTCTACGAAAAGATCTCGGTGCGCTCGTGCACTCATGTCTCTTGTGGCCTACGCCACCACAACCAAAGCAAGTCACTCCCCCGGTGTTGCTCACACTCCCACGACCTCGCCCAAAGGAAGTTCCAAAGACTAAACCCGAAACCAGGAAGAAAACCCCTTAGATTGATTGTGGTTGCCTTTCTTGTAATTAGATTGGCCACCACCCTCGCTCTCCGACTTCCTCTTCTCTCCACCAGACCTCTCCCGAGCCATCTCCACTAGTCTCTCGGCTCTCCCGACCCTCTCATATGCTTCCTTCACATCAGTGAGGACTCCCACGGGTAACTTATCCATAATTTTCGTGGTTAGTCCACTCTCAAACCTCAAAGCCAAATTCTCATCACTCAAACCCATGTCCTCGATATCTGGATTTCTCATTGAACCGTCCTCGTAGTACTCGACCACGACATCTCCGCAGATCATCTTAAACTTGTCGAACTCCTCTCTCAACTTACTCCTCACATGTTCTCGTACGAACTCCTTCCTCACAGACCCTACGAAACTCCTCCTCCCAAGGTATAGCGGGTAACCCCCGGTTGGTATACATCTCCTTGGCACCCGCTTTCACGGAATCCCACCACTTGCCACCGCCTCCCTCGGATAGAATGCAGCTGATCCACTCTCATCTCATCCGGACAGCGAACTAAATCCAAGATGTTCTCCATCTCCCTCAACCAACTATCAAGGTGGTTAGGCTCCTCAACTCCCTTGTACTCCTTCGGGTTAAACCTCGCGATATAGAGGCTGACTTTAGCATGGTCAACCTCCTTCTCCTTACTCTTGTCCTTGTCCTCATTCACTCTCTTCAGGGTCTCTGTAAGAGCGTCTTGGTGTTCCAACATCTTGACGATGTCATCCGTAGTCATAACCTCAGCTCTCGCGTACAAAGCGTTTCTCTTGGGCGGCATCTTGAAGCTATAGAAGAAAGGGATAAACATAAACACGCGTACTAATCCTCAAAACACGAACACGCGTTGCCCAGAACCCACTCGATCGAGTATCCAAACCCACTCGATCGAGTAACGGGCTACTCGATCGAGTGCCCCCATGTACTCGATCGAGTACCCAAACTCCAGAACCAAACAGACCTTCTGATCTCTAACCCACTCGATCGAGTATCTAGGCTACTCGATCGAGTGACCCCCTACTCGATCGAGTACCCCTAGTTACTCGATCGAGTGCCCCAAAACTCGATTCTGGTCCAAAATCGTCAAAAACCTATCCGATCGAGTTAGTCTCACTCGATCAAGTATCACTATTACGTAAAAGCTACCCGCATATTACGTCACATACTAACATGTTAAATTTTATATAAATCGCATGATACCATAATCAATATGCTACGCATCCATTCTACTTATCAGTAAAATCAAATCATCATGCTATAAAAGCCACATTGTAAACACCTCAACATGCTATCATCTCATTAACATGTTCCACGTATCATTTCTTTTCACATGCTCAACTTCCTATTTCAACACCAAACAATCAACACACTTCACCACTTTGTTGCACAAGTTAACAAGCACACATATATTCAACAAACACTTTCCCCCGTGACCGGTTCAAAGTTGTAGGGCGACCCCTTGCGACTTTAGGACGTCTCCCAAGCCCTTGCACTAGCTCCCACAACTTTTACCCCGGGTTCATTTTAATTGACTCCCTATGTTCATTAAGTTCATTGGTTACAGGTTTCAGGATCGTCGCTCTGATACCATTTGTAACACCCCCATACTCCGAGTGCCTTACCAGGACCACTCAGGTATGAAGACATCACCATCTCGGTTGCCCGAGGTATGATAATCAAATAGACAAAACAGAAACAACATTTATTATAAGTAATTTAATGAATAAGTACAATCCTTGAAACCCAAACTGAAAGTACGTTACATTATTCAAACTAACTGTTCTCAACTGAAATAGAAATAAAAGCTAAGCTACAGCGGAAGACTCTATCGTCATGTCGTGGCCATCCCAGCTATCCCCGTATCATCTCTATACCTGCTCAATATCTGCTCACCATCCCCGAATGGATCACCGCAGGTTTTACAAAACAACACCGGGGTCAGTACTAATCACACAATCAAAATCAATAACAACAATAAGACAAACAGACAGCTGAACTGTCTCACACACACAACCACATCCAACCAACCGTCTCAATCACTGACTGTCCACTGGACCAGCCCTGCCAGTGGGGGACCGCAGCCGTTCCCACCTAAGCCCCGCTCATCGTACGAGCGATAACCCTGCTCATTAATGTGCACATCCCTTCTGTGGCGGGTTCCACAGAAGGCGAAACTAGGGCGTGAGATCACTCCCGCAAGTGACCCCACTCAGCCGAGAACGCATCTCGAGAGCCATCAACGAACACAACCACAATCACAATCACAAATACAATCATCATATCAATCAACTAACTAAGCACATCACCAATATCCCATTATGGGACTAATACTGAGTAGGAAATCCTACCTGGAAAGCACAACACGCAGACGGTATCTACAGCTGTCTCAAAACGCCTCTTCTACGAATTCTCCTCCTAACATATAACACATAAAGACTACTATTCAAATACTACTCATAACAATCCCCAAATCCCAAATTAGGGTTTCATCAATCTTAACAAAACGGTATATAAATTATATTAAAAGCTTACCCTCGACGCAAGGAATCCAACGACACAACCTACGATGCAATCCGACCGTCTGAACTCCGGGAATTGTCAAGAACGCGATTAGGAAGAAGACAAGTTGCTTTCTCTCTTAAACAGGTTTTAGGTTTTGTAAAAAGTGATTTAGAACAAAGACGAATTGATTTAAATACCTTAATCGCGTAATTAACAAAACCCGAGAAAACTCCCCCGATAAACCGGACACTCGATCGAGTACCCAAGGTACTCGATCGAGTACCCCCCTACTCGATCGAGTGCCCCAGCTACTCGATCGAGTGCCCAACAGGTCAGAAACTATTTTATTCTGCAACATACCCTTACTCGACAGAGTAAGGGCTACTCGATAGAGTACCCCCAAGACCATAAATACGGAGTATTACATTGCATTTATCGTTGAAACTGACGTTTGTTGTGTCCGTGTAAATGTCACCTATTTCCGGGGTGGCCTGTGTTGATCCATATGATATTTTCGATCATATGGGGAGCAGTTATGTACAGGTTAGCTTTGGTAGCATGCGGGAGAAGGGACGAGGCTTGATGATCTCCGAGTCAGACATATTTGATTAGATTAGCTTAGGAGTCATGACTTGTAATCTTTCGTTATTCATTATTCGTTGTAAACCATTAAACATTCTATTTATAAAACTGTTCTTAGATGGTATCTCCGATTTCACTACCTCGGGAAACCGAGACGGTAACGCCCCAATTATCTTGGCCGGATAGTTGGGGTGTTATAGAGGAGTTTGGTACGCAAGTGTAGCAAAAGCCCCGTGACACACATGGTGTGTCGTTTAAGTGAAGGTTATCAAGACTTGGTGATGCAGGTGTCTAGAGGTTGGGGTTGTAGTAGTGTTGGAGTTCTCCATGAAAGTCAAGGTCCGAGTTAAGATGATGGACTTGGTTTGAGGGGAGGCTTGTTAGGGTGCAAACCCATGTCTCACATCGGTAGAATAAAGATGAAAGATCATCTTTATAAGTGCCTTGAAAATATTATAGTACGAGGCCTTTTGGGAAGGAACCCAAGAGTAAATCCGTGAGGGCTTGGCCCAAAGCGGAAAATATCATACTATTATGAACAGTTGACACTGGCGCAGAAGAGGCCCAATGATAAGGATTTATTCGTATGGCTTGTGTCAAAATAATCCTAAATTACTACTAACTGGTAGCTAGTGGCAAGAAAGGGTCGAATCCATAGGAGGCGTTAATGTTCTAGTTCGTTCTTATCTAAGTCCGTCTTAAAGTAACTATTTCTTGAAGGTTTTATTTGATGATTTCTATATCTAATTGCGAATGTAAATAAGACAAATTCAATAAGATTAAAGAAATATACAAACGCCAAATACCTTTCGATCTTGCAAGACAAGTTAGTCGGATTCTTGCGGATTCCACTTAAGCACTCATAAGTATGGGTGATTTATATGTAAGATAGAAAGAAATAGAAGCACTCACTCAACTTATGAAACATGCATGCATTCTAATGTGATATAAATTTCTCCAACTAATACGCATTTACAATATAAAAGTGTATGTATCAAGGACAATAAAAGTGGCTGATGGGCGAGGGTATAGAAATGGATTTTGCCGAAGCACGTATGGAAATGTGAGGCTAAGACGGTAGTTGTAGCTACACTTGTTAACCAAAACCAAATTTATAACATTAAGCATAAATTAACACCCACTAGATAAATCATCTTATCTTTGACAACATATGAGAGACAAAAGAACTACTCTCCAACAATGCATTAGACTCTAGTAACCATCCTTTTATAATCTCTTAACAAAACCAAATGAAGCAATTTTTTATTTTTCTTTCTTTATTTTTCTTTTTCTTTTTTTCTTTTCCGGTCCCTTTTTTTCTTTTCTTCTTTTGCTTCATATTCTCTCTCTCTCTCTCTCTCTCTCTCTCTCTCTCTCTCTCTCTCACACACACACACACACACACACACACACACACACACACACACACACACACACACACACACATCATAAGAGACTAACACAATTCCTACAAAAATTTAAGCTACTTGTAATACTCTGTATTTTATAATTATATAAATAATATTATATTGTATTTTACGCAAATTATGTATGAGGCAGAATAATAAAATAATAATAATAGTTATAGGACGGTAATGATAATAATAATAAGTTGTAATAATAATACGCAATACGATACATGTATATATACGTGTACCATACAAACTACCCGACCATATACATATACCCTCCACCCTACCTTATCCACCCAACTCTTATCCTAACATAATCCACCAAAATCCACCATCAAATTAGAAGAGAGAAAGAAGAGAGAAAAGAGAGAAAAGGAAAATGGAGATTTCGTCCCTCCGCCCCGAGTTCGTAAGGTAAGACCGTTTCACTAGCTTATATATATATATATATATATATATATATATATATATGTATATTATTTTATTTGACCAGCGTCGACCTTGACCACCCTAGGCCGTCATTGACCCCACCGTTGATCACCTAATACGGGTTTGACCGAGTATATACATGTTTATAGCTGTTTTGTGCGACCGTCCTAAGACGGATTTTTGACCCATAAATAATGTCTGACTTGGGTTGGTTTTGTGATGGTTGTGTCGAGGGGAGTGAGGAGGTCATAGTGGTGGTCTTGGGTGGTAGGTAGGGTGGCTGTAGATGGCGAAATCGAGGGGGCCAAAGAGAGGGTGTACGGGCTGTGTTGTAGTTGTGTCGTGGTGGCTATTGCGGTTTGTTGTCGTCGCTGCTGGTGTTTGGGGGTGTATAAGATGGTCTTCTAGGGTCGCTGACCCTCGTGGCAAAGGGTGGCGGGAAGGTGGCCCACGGTGGTGGCGTTATGGTGGCTGTTTTATTGGTATTTCGCGGGTGAAGATGGGGTATCGAGTGGTGTGTGGTTCATTGTTGTGCGGCTGGTGGTGGCCTCGTGGCTGCCGCCTTGGGTGGCTACGGTAGGGGCCGGCCACCATGGTCAAAGGTGGGGGAAGGTGGCCCACGGTGGTGAGCTATGGTGGTGGTTTTGGGTAGTTTTAAGACAGTTTTAATTAATCGAATGCGTATTTAATTTAATTAGTTAGTAATTAAATGGATTTAATTACTTTAATTAGGTGACGGTTTTATGAAGCGGTATTATAATTGGATTTAGATTTGCTTATGGAGCTTGCGAAAAGGTAGGTTTATCCTACTCAGTTTCAATAATTTGTCTAATTGTTAAATGAGTCATATATCATTCATTTGCATTGAATGTGTCAGTAATTGTCATGCTATATGGTATCTTGCATTTATTGTATTGTCTTGTTTGTCGGAGAACTTGGTGACTTACTTGTTGTTATGGAGACGTGAGGCGGTTGGGAGACCGTCTCACGCTCGGGTCGCCTCTTGGAGCTTCCCACTCCAAGAGAGATGTGAACATTAATGACTTGAGTTACGGAGGGACATGTGTGGTTAAGACACGATGTCTGGCAGAGGATCCGGTTGGCTTCCGGACCAAGTATGTCTGGACGTGTCTCGGTACCTGTTTGTGGTTGTTGGTACGTCTGGGCGTGTCCCGGTACCAGTGTGGTTGTTGGTATGTCTGGGCGTGTCCTGGTACCGTGGTGGTGGTTTTTTGATAGCGTGTCATTCATATTATAGTCTTGTTGCATACTCTCACACTTTGAGTTGTGTCACACTTTATTTATTGAAACTGATGTATGTGTGTCTGTGTAACTGTCACATATTTCCAAGGTGGCCTGTGTCGATCCATATGATATTTTCGATCATATGGGGAGCAGGTTGAGTACAAGTTTTACTTGTTGACGTGATCGAGATTTGGGCCGCGCCTTGGACCCGGAGTCGAGTAGTGTAACATGGATGCCATAGTTATAGATAAGTTGTATTTCATTTATTTATTAGTTTATATTTGTAATAACTAAACTTGTTATTTATTTAATAAAGTTTCTTAATTGTAATTCCGATTTCACTGCCTCGGGAAACCGAGATGGTAACATCTCCCAATTACCTTGGCCGGGTAAGAAGGGGGTGTTACAAAGTGGTATCAGAGCGACGATTTTGGAACCTAAGCCAATGAACCAAAACGTATCTAGGAGTTTCTAATAAAATGAACCCGACATGAGTACAATAAGAGGTCGATTTTGGGTGAGAAGGATCCCTCATTTCAAAACTAGATCATATTGCTTCGGTTGGTCATTACGTGGGTGGCTATGAGTCGGTAAACGTGAAGTACAGTGTTGTGTGATTTCATTTGTGCAATGTTAAGTTGGCAAGTCATCGCATGGCATGGTTTTGTATGTGTTGATACGAGTATATAGATTTCTTTTCTTGCTTGATATAACCTTTTATTGGCATATGATAATATGTGATAGTTAAAATGATGGAATGAAATGTTTACTTGAATGAGGTATATGTGATATGAGTAGGGGATTGTTTCATGCGAAGTGCATTTATTTGTTTGAGCATTTCATGTATGAATACGATGAGTTTTAAAGCTATAAATTCCATGTATTCTTTAACGAGTTGGTAGGATTCTTACATGATATAGTTGTTCGTTTGGTACATGTTATTATGTGAAATTTGGATGAAGGAGTAATGTGTATGACATGCTTTGAGAAATTGTTATTTCGTGTTAGTGTGTGAGGGACATTATCCCCCTCCTTTGGCATGTTAACACCGCATCTATGTTTAGATTTCACTATGACTATAGTTAGAGTGTGATCGATGATGGTTGTTAGTAGAGTAGTCACTAATATAAGAAAAGTATTCTTAGTCAGAAATTGCAAATCATAGAGAGGCACCCAACCGAGTGCAAGCTAGTACTCGACCGAGTGAACCCTACCACTCGACCGAGTGGACCAATTTTCAGAAACTTGAAAATTTATGGAAGTGAGCCACTCGACCGAGTGAGGAGGGCACTCGTCCGAGTGGAAGGGCACTCGACCGGGTGGACTCAGCACTCGACCGAGTGCCGATTTCTGGGTTGTAAATTTCGCAAAAATTGTGTTATTACCTTATTTATTTTATCTCTTTATTCTTTCGTCATTTAAAATTATTTCTAAAATTCCCTTGTGATGTTTGTTGTTTGGATTCAAGTTTTCTCTTTTATTTTATCCTCTTAAATTGGCTAATCTCACCATGTAAGTGATGTTTTGTTTCTCTTATTTTCCAATTTGATTTTGTTAAATCTACGCTAATTTCTCCAATTTTGTCAATTAATGGCATGTTTTATTTGACTCATGATATTAATCACCTTTTTACATCATTTATAATGTCAAGTATAAGATTTTCATGTCGAATTTTGCCTTTTTTTTATGAACTCGAAAATGTGCGTTTTGAGTCAATGATTTGACTTTGTGAATGTTGCATGGTTAATTGTTTAACAAAGACTAAAGCTTGGTTGTTATTGCTAACCCTTATCGTACGTTTGAAATTTTATTTTGAAAATGTTGTCACAAAAAACTTTTGAAGCTTAGATGTTCATGTTTGAGCTTCGATTTATTCCAGTGCTTAAAACTTAATTTAGTTGACTAATGAGGCCCAAAAGTCTTGACATGTTTAAGTTTTGAATTCTCTTTGTTAGTGACGGCATGTATTACCTTGAATCAAAATTTTACGATAGAGGGTTGCTTAAAATCTTTAAAATTTCATCTTAAAGTGAATGATTATGATTTTTGCACTCATAACACCATCTAATCGTTTCTTGTGTTGCATGAACCTAGGAGTTTTGCCTTACAAATAACCTCTCAATTTTTTTTACATGTATGTTAGTTGTATCGAGAAGTGACCTAATCTTGATGTCATACTTGATCCTTATCTAATGTTGTAATGAAGATTCAAATGCCATTTAATGATATTAAGCATGGTCTCAAATTTTGAAAATTTTATTTCAGAGTTTTCTTAATTTATATGATTAATAAGATTTCAATTTTGTTAATAATGTCATGTGTTGTTTTAAATAAAAAATCTTGCCTTAAAAATTTGCATCGTGGTATACATGATTAACTTTTAAATTTTGTACTTAAAGTATGGTTTCCTTGTTTTGTGGTGTTATGACTCTTGTTAATAATGTGCTATTTTACTCTTGTTATAACTCTTGTTAATAATTTTCTTTTTGACATGTATGTTATTTGTATAGAGAAGTGACCTAATCTTGATGTCATACTTCATCCTTATCTAATGTTGTAATGAAGATTCAAATGCCATTTAATGATGTTAAGCATGGTCTCAAATTTTGAAAATTTTATTTCAGAGTTTTCTTGATTTAGATGATTAATAAGATTTCAATTTTGTTAATAATGTCATGTGTTGTTTTAAATCAAAAATCTTGCCTTAAAAATTTGCATTGTGGTATACATGATTAACTTTTAAATTTTGTACTTAAAGTATGGTTTCCTTGTTTTGTGGTGTTATGACTCTTAATAATGTGCTATTTTACTCTTGTTATGACTCTTGTTAATAATTTTTTTTTGGACATGTATGTTAGTTGTATCGAGAAGTGACCTAATCTTGATGTCATACTTCATCCTTATCTGATGTTGTAATGAAGATTCAAATGCCATTTAATGATGTTAAGCATAGTCTCAAATTTTGAAAATTTTGTTTCAGAGTTTTCTTGATTTAAATGATTAATAAGATTTCAATTTTGTTAATAATGTCAAGTGTTGTTTTAAATAAAAAATCTTGCCTTAAAAATTTGCATCGTAGTATACATGATTAACTTTTAAATTTTTTACTTAAAGTATGGTTTCCTTGTTTTGTGGTGTTATGACTCTTGTTAATAATGTGCTATTTTACTTGATTTACATTGTGGATTGTATAGTCTTGATGAGTGAGGATGTGTAGGCACCCGTGGTTGTGATTGAAAAGATGTGAAGCGAGAGTGAGTCAGCGAACTTGTTAGGGTAATTGAACAAGTCCTAATAATGTGCAATGAGTGGTGTTGCATTTAGAGAGTTAGGAATGTGAAATATGTGTTTTATTGGGATTGACGTGAGTTTGTTCATTTGATGTGGAATTGAGCCGTGAGTAGATAGGCGTATGATTTTGTAAGAGAGAGAGAGAGAGAGAGAGAGAGAGAGAGAGAGAGAGAGAGAGAGAGAGAGAGAGAGAGAGAGAGAGAGAGAGTTGTTTGATGGATAAGGATTTTATTGGTCTGAATCGGGAAAATGGTTGTTAGTGATTAAGCTGGATTCGATAAAGTGGTAATGTGGGTATTCTGAGTAAGGGAATTGTGAATGAAAATGAGTGATGTAATTGTACGTATTGGCAACATAGAGTATGAAAATTTAGAGATATGGGGACGTAGCATGGTTATTGACTTTTGAGGAAGAAATCTTTATGTTAAGCGGTGATATTGGTGACCTTGTGTATAATTTACCTTGAGAATTTGGAGTATGAGAAGGTGACTTTAGCTTACGTAAGGTGTCTTGAACTGAGAAAGATGATTACGTGAGGCAATTTGTGGATAGTGAGTGAAGTGTAATCTAGGTCGGATATTTGTTAAGTGTTGGAATTTATGGGTAGTGTGTGACACCCTTAAAAATTAGCCTTAATAAAACGCGTAAATTCTACAGAAAAACTGACAGGATGTGTTTGTAATTGGTTCAACTAGACAAAACCTGTAATTTCAAAATTTTTTTTCTAAACCAATCACAAACATTTCCAACATTCCCAAGAGGCGGGTGCCAAAACCTGCAATGCTAACGAACTAATTTACATGCCATAGTTAACGATAAGAAAATGTAAAGATACAAACCCAAAATAGAAAAGGGAGACATATGTCCCTTCAAATTATATACAAAACCAAAAGTTAAAAAGGTTTACTATAAGAATAGCTAAACTAGGTCCAAGGTTCCTTATGCTCACTAGCTCGTCTGTGACCCCAACAAAGCATCAACAACCTGTCAATCGCATTTTATACAAACACGAAAGCCACAATTCAGTGGGGAGTAACTTCGAGTCCTCCCAGCCAAGAATCGTCATAATTAATGTAACATGTAGTAAAACATGTAAACAATATGATAATTAATCTAATTTCCAAGTATTATAACATATGAATACTAAATTGACCAATTTTAACTATCATGTGAAACATATAACAAATTGTAATCCAAACTCTATCAACCATAGCCGGCTTGCATCTCACCTTCTATGATTCATAGAATCATCAAACAAGAAAGGGCAATATATCAAAGACAGGCATAAGTTCTTAGTACCGTCAATAGTCACTCTGTAACTCGAGTCTATACCACGAGGTAGGGAAGGTAATCAAACCGGTATCTTGGCTCAGCGGTTAATATTAATAAAACATGGCCAAGACACAACACAACCCTAGCCTAAAATCTGCGCAGACCTAGACATGCGGATACAAACCACCGCACCCAAGACCCACAATTTTTCTAAAACAAAGTGAGTACCCTAAGGAGTCCACCAAAGGGTTGGCTAGTACTTAAGCTGACCACTTACTATCAAAATAAGTAACGAGGTCATGCCCCAACTTGGATATAAATCCACTAGTCAGGAACACAAAGGCTATCAAGCAGTGAACATATACTCGTCAAAGACTATAAAGACCTATCTATGATGAAGGCCGAAATACTCACCTAGGACCTAGTCCCCGCTAGTCCCAGCTTGAATACTTTAGCCCACACCACACAAGACAAGTAAGACACCCACTTAACCATAAGAGGACAAAAAGTCCAACTTACCAACCTAAATGCTAACATTCTATCATGTGAAAGGCTATATAAATGTCTATTCAGCAAATAATCCAACAGTATCCCCAATAAGTATTCAATACCAACTTCCAATTCTAACAATATTAACCATATTAAAGGCTTTAGGGGAATCTAGGGCCATTTCTACAATATAAGATACTATTAAATACAATCAACTATACATGTGAACTAAAACTTGATAAATGGCCTAAAACAAGAAAAAGGCCAATTATCTAATTCATATAAAATTTCATCCAACCGAATTTTTACCCGCAACCCCGATCTGCGACAGTGCGGGTTAAATTGCGGTGACCAATCACTCAATTAATCGACATCGAATCGATCAAAGGGACTAAGGCTCGATTTTGGACAATCATCAAAACATTACAATTATAGCTATATAATTCATTTTGAGCCTATTAATTACAATTTCACTTTGTAAACTATCCTAACATGTGATAACTATCAATATAACATAATTTTTTTACCATTAACATAATTTTTAACTACTATTATGATTCATTTCCTAAGTTTAACCATATGTTACTTAGTCTAATTATATCATTAATGAACCTAAAATGACGAACAAGCATGGAAAACCGCAAAACAAGTAACGGGCCGACCCGGGCCAGCCATGGGCCAGCCGTGGGCCTGCCGGGCTGCTGGCGGGCCTGCTGCCGGGCCTGCTGCCGCCACCCTACTCCTCTTTTTTTTTCATTTTTGTTCATTATAACATCGTCTGAACACTAATTAATCGTTCCCAATACAACCATGTTAATTTAAACTAACAAAAGACATAAATTAAGCATGCATGCATCAAATTTTAACATGTGAAAATTACTACTCAAACAAAAATCACCAAACATACAAAAACAACAAAGATTGTGACGATTTTTCGTCGAGTAACTCGAAATATGATACCTTAAGCTAGAAAATGAGCAATTAGCACCCTAAAACCCAAACCCTAACAACAACTAGCCCCTATCCTCGACAATATACGAGTCCCCAAACTCGTCTTCCAATTCTTCATCTAAATAAACAATAAAAACACAATTATAAGTATAAATACCGAATTTGTGCCAAAATTCGTCTTATAACAACTTTAAGAAAACTGAAATTAAATTATACCAGGTTGTAGATCTCGACGAGAGGATTCCGGAAATATAAATTATGCGAAAAACCGATAAGAAACGAGAAAGATATGGCGATTTTAGCTTGAAAAGTAAGAAAAATGGTGGTTTTTGGTGAGATGTTGATGAAGATGAACATAAGAACAAAAAAATCAGAAAAAGAAAGGTAAAGGGGGAGGGGTGCCGCGGGTTAGAGGAGAAAGAGAGGAAAAGAGCGGGTTTGAGTCGGGATTTTACGAGTCGGTTTTGGCTCGTTTTGATAATAATTAAAACCGTAGGTCAAATGCAAATTCCGACAAGACCAAAGTTTTTAAACACGAGATTACAAGAAAATTGAATACTCATACGACCCATTTCCAAAATCGTTTACCCAATTTTCAATAGAGTTGTCATTTTTCCCCGATATGCCCTTATTTCGAAATAAAAGGTTTTTACACGGTTTAAACTATTTTTAAACATTTCAAAACTATCAAAATAAATACTTTACTACAAAATATAATAAAATTATATTTCTTTGAATTATTTTTACTTCAAATACATTAATATTAAATTTTACTTGATTAATAAATTACTTTCGAAATATATTAACGGTCCGAAATTACGGGGCGTTACATAGTGAATGAAATTTGAGTTGTATATTAAGGACTATTATTGTTGAGCGTGACTTGGAAACTCGGGTTGATGAGTAATTGAGATATATGATGGTACATTTAGTATTACCAAGTTTGATTTTCGCGGTCATGAGAGTAAGAGTGTGGCGTGTACTACTTAAGGATTCAATCATATTGTTGAGGTAGTTGATCAATCGTGTTATAGAGTGTAATCGTTTAATTTAAGTGTATACGCATGAAGTGTGAAAGTGGTTATGTGGGAATCTGACCCTATGAGTGGTAATATAGTTGTTGTATTGTTGCCTCCCAATGGTCAGGTAGAGCGTCTATGGTATACATTGTGATCGTTTTGTAGTGTCCATTTGGGTGATGATGTTGTTGTTATTCCTTGAGAGTAATGAATGGTTAGGGCCGTGTCCATGAGATAGTATAAGTGTTGTGGCTACCGACGTGCGTGACTATTGTGGTTGTTGATGACGGTATGGTGATACCGTCGCCGGGTATGGGGAGAAAATAGAACGGTTGCGAAAAGAAATATGAAAGAGTATCTTGTGTGGGTAGTGTGTTTGAGATATTTTATCTTAATTGTGTAATGATGATGGCCATAGGGCCAAGAGTTATGCTTAAATTCGGTTATTTAATTGTGTATTAGTCACCATTGGAGTCTATTAGAATTTATGTGATGAAATACGGAAGTATGGAATCGAGTTGAGAATGAAAACATTTTGCCCCAGGTGACACTCGACCGAGTGCACCATGCACTCGACCAAGTGGTCGTCTACTCGGCTGAGTGGCCTCCTACACTCGACCGAATGGACTGCTTTGACCCTTGTTTTGTTGATATTTGATCAAATATTGAGCATGTTGTTGGAAAATGTGTCCTCAACAATAGTGCGATCACATGATTTAATATCATAATTAAATCTCATATAAAGAATACGTAAGGGATGATTCAATTATATAGTCAACTGATTAACATTAATCGGTAACGATTGGCTTGCTAGAGTTTGACGTTACTGTCGTAGGACGGTGGTGGTCAGTTGATCCCTTAAGGTCACACCTAAAGGATGATGCCATTATTTGTAAAGTTGATTAATTGTATGATGATACAAGTTAATCAATTCCTTAAAATTGAACAATTCATTTGTGAGAGAGAATATATTTATCTTATTGTAATGGAATTAAATAAGATTTATTTTAGTAATAAAAATGCTTTATTACTAAAATTATTTATTGTTTGAGAAACAATAGAGATAAGAATGAATGGTTGATTATAATTACAAGATGTTGTGAATTATAATTAAATGACCCATTTTATTTATGTGATCAAGTATCACTAGTCAATTTGTTAAATGTAAATTTAATTAATTTATAAAATAATATTTATGTGATAAATATGCATTAAATTAATTAATAACATGGAAAATACTACATGTGACATATTGTGTGACAAATGACAAATTGACAAAATAAAATGGTAGTCCATTTTATGGAGGTTGGACCGAAATGGAGGGAGTGTGAGTGGGTTTTGGTTGTTTTTATTTTATTTGATAAAATGGCATGATGATGCCTACCTACAACTAGCCTTACACCTACTCTTACACATCTTACACATACAATTCTTGTGAAGACAAAAAGAGAAAAGTAAGATGCCCTATTTGGATTACTCCAACCGTCCTCCCTCCTTCATAATAAGAGAATTTTGTTCTCTTATTAATCATTCTTACATAACACATGCAAAAGCCTTATGCATTATTCTCTCTACTCTTTAATCTTCCTCTAAAATATGAGAAGATTCAATCTAAATTATTCATAAAGATTACTAATATTATTAGTGTAATATATGAGTATTAGTAATCAATTTTAAGGTAGACTACTAAACAAATATCTAGCACATATTATTTAGTAGAGATAAGGGATAATCTTGGGTGCAATCAAGAGGAGTGGCTTCTATACTTGGAGTCTTTGGAGGATCATCCTAATACTCATCATAGCTCAAGAACAAGTGAAGGTAGGAGACCTTACTTGTGCCCACAAAACCGAAATTAACAATGTAAGGGACATTGTTTTCTTATAAATCTCTTATTTTGTTATCCATGCACTAGATCTAAAGAACAAATAATTAAGAAGTTAATTAGTTCATTATTAGAGGAGTCTAATAAAAGGTAAACAAACCTAACAAGTGGTATCAGAGCATAGGATATTGCATGCAAAATCGGTTATTGTTTTTCCGAGTTAAAATGTTAACATATAAAACTAAAAATTTGAGTTTTATGAAGATAAAGCCACAAAAAATTTTGCATGTTATATATTATGATCCTAAAATATTTTTAGATCATTTTTATGATTTATGGAAATTTATTGCTCATTTTAATGATTTTTAGTGATTTTATGACATTTTTATGAGTAAAATGAACTTTTATTCACTAAAATAAGTTAACCTATAATAATGGCCGTGGTATTTTAGTATAACCTCACATAAATATTTTATGTATTGCATGTAAAATATCATATTAATGTGATTAATATTTCACGATTTATGAATTTTTAGTGTAAAAATGGCATAAATGGAGGTTAAAATGACTAAAAATGGTTAAACTTACTCTATTACCTTGAAAATTTTATATGACCTCACATGAATATTTTCAAGTTTTGTGTAAAATCTCGTGTTAATTGGATTAATATTTCATAATTTGTGATTTTTATGAGATAAAAATGGATTAAAAGAGGTAAAATGGTTAAAAATAGTTAAATTTCGAATTAGGCCATAAGATTTTAATATGTTGTCACATACATAATTTATAGACTATATGTAAATTTTGAGATTAAATGATATCATTTAGCATGATTTATGAATTTATAGTGTAAAAATGGCATAAATAGTGACTATTTTAGCATAAATAGCTAAAACAAATTGCATGGCATGAGAATATTATTTTAGGTTTCATAAATATCCCAATAATCATATATAAAGTTGTAAAATTGATTGGATTGATTTATGTATACTTTAGATGTTTTATGAGACAAAACCGATAAATTGCAACTATATTTTCTCGAAATTAATTCGAAAATTTTAACCATGATTTTTGATATTATGAGTGTCATGGAATTATTCCAGAATGTTCAAAAATTTAAAATTCAAATTTTGAAATTATTATAATTTAATTTGGATTTATTTCATAAATACTATGATTTTAAGGTAAAAAATGAGCATAAAACTTAAATCAAGTTGAATTATTGTCAAAAATTGAGTGATAACTAATTTTTGAGTCCTAAGAGTGTTAGGATAATTAACTTGAGCTTAGATGTGATTTAAGTGTTAATTTGTGATTTTAAGAAGTTATTATCGCGCATTTCCATAAAACCGGGTTACATATACGATATAAGTTAAATAGGGCGATTTGGCACATAACTTGGCATGATAGGTACATATTATAATGCTGCATATTTCAATTATTGAATGTCTTTTATTTATATAATTTTGAATTATGTAATTTTATCTTAGTATGGCCTTAGTTTTAATCAATATTACCCGTAATGAAAGGGAATATTGATTCGGTTATAATTTAATGTGATCTCGTATCACTTTTATTTTTATTAGTTTTTCCATTTTACAAATGTATAATAGGAATAGTTTTTGTATTTTTATCATTATTTGTAATTATGGAGTATCTTCAAAGACGGTGCCATTCGGAAAGGTAATCCGACGAAGACGGAGTTCTTGGGAAGCGTGCCACTTGAAGATTCAAGGGACCAATGGAGTTGGTTTCCGAATATGTAATAGATTATTTGATTTTCTATTTTTTTTAGGAAGGCCATACTAGGAATTTTTAATTATTGCTTTGCATTTCTTTTAATATGTTACATGCATTGCCAAATTGCCATAACAACACATGCATATCATATCGAGTCATCGACCGTGTCCATTACAATTATCGTAGTTCACTGCTTTAGTTCACTTAAAACGTGATAGATAATAAATTGACAAGACCTCCCACATTTAATAATTGAGAATTAGCCTTACCAAATAGTAGAAACCATGAATCCCAATTTCATAAGGAAGTAGATTCGGCTCACCGGGGTACTAAACTTGTTACGTTGGGTAAGTGAGTAATAAAATGTTATTACATCGAAATATGGATTGAGCTCAACGGAAGTATTCGTGACTGTAGTCGCATGTGTTCCGGGCTAAAGATGAAAATTAGAGTAATTTTTATCGACCGAGAGTTCTAAAAGTAGAATCGATTAAGAGGTTAATCCACCGAGTTATATTAATAAGGGATGACTCGGCTCACCGTACCCGTATTAATATGAATTTGGATCTTGGAATCATTTATAATAGTTGGGTAGAGGTCACTATATAAATGCAATACTTGTTTACAAGTATTATTAAAACGATAGATGTTAATTATTTCCTTCATTTCCGTTTTTGTAGTTAATTATATGCAATGAATTCATCTAATACTCCTACACCAATCACCATTGATTCATGGCTCCAATCATTTGATGAAAAATGCTCCGAGTATGATAATGATACGATTAGAGAATTACGCGTTGGCATTGGTCATGATGGAATTGTTTGCTTCTTTACCACCTCCACACCACCCACTCCAATATTAATGCCCACCACTTTGGTAAGAAAATCTTGTGAAGAAAATCTCAGTAAACCAAGGGCATCCTTGTTTGAAGAAACAAGGAGAAATATTAAATTGAGTGGGAGTTCTAGCAAGAGTGTCCTTCCAAATGAAAGGAGTATTGACATTGTTAAAGGGAAGGCAAAGATGGGTGAGAAACCCAAACCTGATAATGAATTGGAAATGGATAGTGGGACTACCAAAACCAAGACCAAGAAGGGTGCCCAATCATATGAGGAATGTCATTATTGTAATGTCATGGGCCATTGGAAGCAAAATTCCCCCAAGTATTTGGGAGATATCAAAGTTGGACTTATTACTCCAAGTGGGACTTGGAAATGTAGAAAAGCGAAACAAGAGTGATATGAATCTCCGACAAGGAAATGGAGCTAGGGTAGCCGCCACTTCAAGAGGGACTTGTGTACTTGTTTTAGCTAATAACTTTGAGTTATAATCAACATAATGGTGATTATGTACCCATTTTGTCTAAAACATTATTTCCATTTCTATGTTAAACATGAAAGGATTTGTATTTTGTTGAAAATAGACATGGCTGTGAGCCTTGTCACTTATCTTTATGATATACAAGTTTTAGACACTTCCAACTCAAGCAAAGATATCTTCATAATACGATCCAAAAGACTCAAACTATTAATCCAAATGATTTGTACACTTGGCTTTTTCAATTAGGTTACATAAATGAGAAACGCATTAAAAGGCTAGTGTCGACTAGATTTAATGAACTATTTGATTTCCAATCATATGGAATATGCGAATCTTGTCTCCTTTGCAAAATGATTTGTACTCTCTTTAGTGGTAAAGAGACATGAGCTAGTGATTTGTTGGGACTAATACATGCCGATGTATGTGTTCTAATGAGCATCACCGCAAAGGGAATTTATGACTACTTAGTCACTTTTAACGATGATTTAAGTAGATATGGGTATATTTACTTAATCAAATATAAAGTGAAGCATTTGAGAAATTTGAGAAATTTCTAAATCACGTAGAGAACAAATTGAACAAGGTACTAAAGCATTACGATTCGATCGTAGTGGCAAAGATCTAATTAATAAATTTGATTCATTAAAGATGGATTATGACCTAGTGTCACTACCCATAAGATCAAATTAATATGAGTCGATTTGAGTTGTTGAACTCAATTTTTGGAATTTGCAATCCAAAACGGACACGTAATTCTAAACGGATGGTAAACCATGAGATACCTGAAATAGAGAGTCTATTTAACATATGACATGGATCAGACTGGCATATAATATGAATCAAGCTGCCATGATAAGGATGACCTTTTGTGAGCTAATGCATAGTCTAGAAAAACTTCTAATACTTTTCCATATATATGTTTGTAACTCACAAAGCTATCTCTTAAGAAGATAGATGTATTTCTGAGAGATAGAGTGGGAGTAGATTGGATCGTCACAAACATGTCTTATAGTGTTACTTTGTGAAAGTAATGGAACTATAAAATGGAAGTATAGTTGAACCATAATCTATAAAGATAGAGTAGGATCATAGTTCAGTGGAGTTTATCGCACATGTCTTATTGGTTAAAATATTGCTTTGTAAAAGTAATAGTAATATGACCTTGTTACATACGAGCCGTAGCATTACAATCCGAAAATTGTTACTCAAGAGTAGATTTACTTTAAAGCGAGGGTCTCTTTAAAGGTAAATAGAGCTTTAGAGTACTCAAATGCATAGATTGACATGAAGACGTTGATCAAAATTAGTCATGTTAGGAATTGCCGCATTTTCATTTTAATGAAGAATGACAAATAAAATTCACTTTTTTAAAATGGGAATTTAGAGAAAGATGTGTTTGGAACACAAAACCTTAGATAAAGATCTAAAAATCTTAACATATTATGGGTAGCTTTCTTAAGTGATCCTAGAATGGTCTTAAACAAGCGTTAAAGGATTATACTTTTCATTTATGTGATAATAGTGAATGGTTTCATTCACATAATTAAAGAATCATGATTATACATGAAGTTAAGTGGGAGCTAGAATTGTTTCTCTATGTCTTATTGTAGATACCTCATTTCTGCACCTCTCGCAAACCACCCGGTGATGATTGGGCCGCATGTTTGGTACGCGGAACGATTTGTGACAATTCATAAGTTTATCGTCAAGTGATTGCTCAAATATTAATGTCTACCTCTTAGTTGTCATCTACGTGCCGATACGGTCGTTTTGACAGTAATTAGAGTACATTGGAGTCCGAGCCTAAAACCGTCTCCATTTTCCGATAAATGTCAAATCCCGAGTCAGAATGTTCTGGAATGTTCCGGATATTTCTATTCCATATTTTATAAATATTTCACAATCTTTATCCTTTGGTAAACAATTTCCCGTAATATTCATATAAGATATTAAGGAAAACCAAATTATTCCGTCCTACCATAACTTAAACACGGAAATCTTTCTTCTGCAGGAGGAAACCACTTGGGAACAGACGTAGCAGGTGCTGCGCCTCTTCCAAGAGACGCAGTGCTTGCTGCGCCTCTTCCCAGGTCCTATTCTGCGTAGTTTTCGTATCTTTTTCATATCTTTCCAAGATTCACTTCCAAAGAGTCTCCGAAACCCTATTATTTCACGTGATTAGTATAAATAGGAGCCTTCGCTCCTCATATTTCTCACGCGAGTGTCCGCCCTTATCTTCTCCCTTTGCATTCTACACTTTTGTTCTTACTTTTTGGCGTCTACGTGCTTGATCTTTCGACCACGTAAGCTCGGATCCTTCTGAGTACCAGCCTCGTTTGCATGACCGACCAATTTGACCAACTACACATCAATCAACTTAATCAACTTTAATCGTTTTCCTCTTACGAGGGCACTTTCTTTGCATTCGCGTCGAGCATCACTAATCGATATCTTAGTCCTTCTCGTTTCGTCAACATGTAAGTCTGAGGGTGTAAATGAAGGAAAAGTAGATCTATATACTCAACATACTCATATATGTTTTATGTGAATTTACTCATAAAATTAATGGTGATCTTATGCATGCAAACATTAAACAATTTAAAAGAAAGATCTTCATCTTACAATGTGTTTTCGGTTTTAAGGCACAAGAGAGATCTCCTTCTCTCTTGTTCTTGAGCTTTCCTTTTGGATGAACAAAGACCCAAGTGTAGGATCTCTCCCAAGGAATTATACCCAAAGCACACTCTTAATAAAAATCAATATTATAAATACTAGTACAATATTAATTTTGTAAGAAAAATTGACCCAAAATAATTTTGGTTTTTGTCTCCTAAAACCGGGTAGGAGAAAGAGGAAGGAAGGAAAATATTTTTATCTCTCTAAAAATATTTTTGATGAGATGAATGAATGAAAACAACTACAAAACATTTTGTGTATATGGTAAAAATAAGAGGAAAAACCAAGTGGTTTTTGCCTCTCTAAAACCGGGTGGAAGAAGGGGCAAAAGGGAGCCAATGCATGCTCTAGTTGCTCTTCACAATGAGTAATAGGTATGCATGGCTATTTTAGTAGGTAATCATGGTGCTTACCACTAACTAAATCAACTTAATATTTGCCTAATCCTTCTTCATATTTTCGGCACATTGGGATAATATGGACTCCATATTATCTTTGTCAAAATGTCAATTTTGTCTTATGTCACATGTCATATGTTGCATAAATTTGTTGTGTATTTTTAACATATTAAAAATCAACGTATTATTAAAAATACGTCACATACAAAAATCGACTTAGTAATTCATAATTACTTGTACCAAAATATTTTACCAATTATAAATCACAACAATTTGTATTTATAATAATTCATTCAAATTTAATTGTTTCCTTAAACAATAATTTCATCTGAGTAATGATACAATTCGATTACTCAGACCGTATCTCATTTTAATCAATTTCAATGAGATACGTAAATATTACTTCCAAAATCGTCCGTCAATTTTAATTAAATTAATTGACTCGTAACGTTATACGATCAATTAATTGATCAATTAAGAGTGTTGCCCTATAGGTATGACCTAGGGGATCAACTGATCACCACCGTCGCACGACAGTAATGTCAAACTCCAGTCAGCCAATCATTACCGATATATGTTGATCAGTTGACAGTAAATATTACTTCCCAATTGTATTCTTTATAATGAGATTTAAATATGTGATCACCATGATCAACAGTTGTGACCGCATTATTGTCGGAGGACACATATTCCAACAGTAAATTTCTCTTTTATTTATTGTATTTTAATTATTATATCACAATTGTAAGATTTATGTCGAAAATACCAATTAAAACCGATTTATAAAACCCTTTGTTAAAACCTCTTTTACGGATTTCCAGTAGACAGACGTCGAGAAAGGACGCAGCAACTGTTGCGCCTCTTCGAAGGAGCGCAGTTCCTGCTGCGCCTCTTCGTGAGGCTGCCGCAGTTCCTGCTTCCTTTCTTCTTCCTTCGTCCTCTGTAATTCGTCAAATTCTTATTTCTTTTATTTGTTTCTTGTTAATTCTTCGTCATATTAACATAGTAATTCACATGTATATTATTTATCATTCATTCATACGTTTAATTCACCGTTAAATTCGACTTGAATCCCAAGTAATCAATATTTGCGGGTTTTCGTCATTAAATTCAATCCGGGTTTTAGAGATTCGATTCGTTCATATTGAGTTTCTGGGATTCATCGTTGGCATATTTGTATCTGTTCATCATCATATATTCGTCATTAATTCGTCATGTTTAGTTTAATTTAATTTAGTTTGCTAATTATTAATCTCGTTCATTCATGTAATTAATCCATCTTAATTCCGTCTCATCCATGTTTTACTGTTTTCATGACCCATTCATATGTTAAATAACTTATTAATCACTTTCATCCGAGTAAATAATTTAATCTATCGTTAAATTCACCAGTGAGTATTAACAACACGCAATTCCGGCTTCACAGCCAGAATTCAGGTCAGGAACAGACGCAGTGTCTGCTGCGCCTATTCCAAAGGACGCAACTCTTCTGCGCCTGTTCCGGGTTGAATTCTGTCCCTGAACTCCGTTTCTGCTTTGACTTAGCTAATTAGTTTACGTATAATTAATTATTAACTGTATTATCACCTTCTGATCTGTTCGTTAATACTTTTTCTTTATTCTTTTATTCTTTTTCTCAAACTATCCGTTTTAAAGGTATTTTCGACATAAATCGCCTAATCCATTGTAATTATTATAATTTTCATTATTGTAATTTATAATTATTGTATTTCTTTTATTGCTTGAATGTTTTCACATGTAATTGAGCATTAAATCCCTAATTCGACCTAATTGTTTGCTAAACTAATTGTTCACCGACTTAGTATTAATCTTCACATGCTAGGATTAAAACATGAATGTTGCATTGCATGCATACAATCGCTGATATATCGAGTACGAATAACTTCTCTAATCATTAGTAGAGGCCGCTATCGAGGCGGGAGGGATTAGGTGTTCGATCAAAAGAGCTTCCTAATACGTACCCTCACCCCTTACTCCAGATATCTGTGAACACCCGTGTTCATTGGCATCCACGAGAGTCATTCTAGACATAGAATGCTAAGGGTAACGATTGCTTAGTGTTCATGTCACTACTTTGTGTCTTGACATGACGCGAGATATTCGAACGGTTCCAATTTCCCATAAAAATTGGTGGCGACTCCATACAAAAATGCAAACGCTTGTTTCTCCTCTCTCCCAAGCGCCCCCGTGGGCCCCCCGCTGTCCACACTTATACGTTGATAACATATTACTTATTGAGAATAATGTACCAATGCTCTCTTCTGTGAAAGAGTGATTGGAGACTTGGAAAGGATGCAAAGTACTCTAGATTTTGAATCTAAGTGAGAGAATATTGGCATAAAGTTAAGAGGCTTATGATGATAAGATCTTTCATATCTGTTTAAAAGTAAACAAGGTTGAATAGGTTATTCATGGTGATGAAAGTGGAATTACTATGATGGAGTCATGGTCATTCACTGAACCTATTAAGTTGTTGACTACATGAAATCGATTTCTAATGTTTCCACCATTAGAATGATCATGTATGCCAACAGACGCACATGCCATGATGTGATATATGCTAAGAGCATGATAAGTCAATAACAAGATAATTCCCATGATATGGCTTGTGAAAGCCTTAAAGAACATTCTTGATATTCTTGAGAAGAAATAAGGATTCGTTCAAATGTTTGGATGATAAACTAAGTTATGTGTTGAAGGGTTACACAAACTTTAGTTTTCAAACCAAAAGGGATTTGTTGAAATCCTAGGATATTTTATTGACTAAGGAGTAAGAGACTACAAAGGTGTGTTAGTTTTGCGCATTGCAAATTCTACAAAAGGAATCTAAGTAAATTGTGATAAAATAGTCAACGTAGGGATTAAGGGTGAATCCCTCTACAAATGACTTTATCACAAGTTATGCGATAACAGTGGGAGCATCTTTCAAGTTAGAGAGCCCATGTCTGGTAAGAAGACTAGACATATACTTGGAGATAAATTCAAGTTATTAGAAATAACATTGAATAGAAGGAAATATCAATTAATAAAGTTGGAATATATGGATATAGGGTATATCCAATTTCCAAGCTTTTATTGCATTTTAAACTAGTGTCAATGAAACACAATAGATTATAAGATATGAAGTAGTAATAGTGTATTGACTATTCATATGTGATAATCGCATTTATCGTTTGAGTTTTATTAAACTCACCCCTTACTGTGTTAAATCCAAATGGGTTGTAGGGACAAATTGGACCCCATTAAAGTGAACTGAAATGACATGGTATTCGCCTCTAGTTACTTATATGAGGTGACGTCTCAAAGTGACTAAAGTGTGATGCGATTGATGGCAAGTTCAAGTGCCATAGAGTCATATGGGATGACTAGTCGATCACATAGGCAGACTGTATGGGACACTCTGTCGGGCAGTGATCGCTTATAGAGTTCTAGTAATTCATAAAGCTTGGTCGTGGCAAGAGCTACTATAGTATTCTTGTGAGTCAATTCTTTTGACTAGAGACTATTCGCCCAAGTTGACACAAATTTCTCATTAGCTTTGATTTATACTCTACGGCTGTCATAAATGAAGTCAAACTGGGTATATTTTGGGTTATGATGAATTGTGGCTAGATGAAGGGAATAGTGCAATAGGAATTGTCCACCCCCTTATCAGGGTTGTTTGAAATCTCAAGGCCACTCGAGGAGTAGTGAACTGGAAATGCGTGGCCACGCTCAGAAGGTATCTATGGTAGATAATTCCGGTCAGACAGTTACTCTCCAGATCGAGGAAACCACTCAAGATATGATCAAGTGCAAGTACGACCTGCAAGACACCTTACATTGAGTGGGAGATTGTAATAGGACAAGAGAATTGGTGACGCACACTTGTCTCAGACAAGTGGGAGATTGTTGGAAAATGTGTCCTCAACAATAGTGCGATCACATGATTTAATATCATAATTAAATCTCATATAAAGAATACGTAAGGGATGATTCAATTATATAGTCAACTGATCAACATTAATCGGTAACGATTGGCTTGCTAGAGTTTGACGTTACTGTCGTAGGACGGTGGTGGTCAGTTGATCCCTTAATGTCACACCTAAAGGATGATGCCCTTATCTGTAAAGTTCATTAATTGTATGACGATACAAGTTAATCAATTCCTTAAAATTGAACAATTCATTTGTGAGAGAGAATATATTTATCTTATTGTAATGAGATTAAATAAGATTTATTTTAGTAATAAAAATGCTTTATTACTAAAATTGTTTATTGTTTGAGAAATAATAGAGATAAGAATGAATGGTTGATTATAATTACAAGATGTTGTGAATTATAATTAAATGACCCATTTTATTTATGTGATCAAGTATTACTAGTCAATTTGTTAAATGTAAATTTAATTAATTTATAAAATGATATTTATGTGATAAATATGCATTAAATTAATTAATAACATGGAAAATACTACATGTGACATATTGTGTGACAAATGACAAATTGACAAAATAAAATGGTAGTCCATTTTAAGGAGGTTGGACCGAAATGGAGGGAGTGTGAGTGGGTTTTGGTTGTTTTTATTTTATTTGATAAAATGGCATGATGATGCCTACCTACAACTAGCCTTACACCTACTCTTACACATCTTACACATACAATTCTTGTGAAGACAAAAAGAGAAAAGTAAGATGCCCTATTTGGACTACTCCAACCGTCCTCCCTCCTTCATAATAAGAGAATTTTGTTCTCTTATTAATCATTCTTACATAACACATGCAAATGCCTTATGCATTATTCTCTCTACTCTTTAATCTTCCTCTAAAATATGAGAAGATTCAATCTAAATTGTTCATAAAGATTACTAATATTATTAGTGTAATATATGAGTATTAGTAATCAATTTTAAGGTAGACTACTAAACAAATATCTAGCACATATTATTTAGTAGAGATAAGGTATAATCTTGGGTGCAATCAAGAGGAGTGGCTTCTATACTTGGAGTCTTTGGAGGATCATCCTAATACTCATCATAGCTCAAGAACAAGTGAAGGTAGGAGACCTTACTTGTGCCCACAAAACCGAAATTAACAATGTAAGGGACATTGTTTTCTTATAAATCTCTTATTTTGTTATGCATGCACTAGATCTAAAGTACAAATAATTAAGAAGTTAATTAGTTCATTATTAGAGGAGTCTAATAAGAGGTAAACAAACCTAACACATGTACCCTTATTTCACGGTTCATATTAGTTGACTTGTGTTGGATAACCTTGATTGACCTTACATGGGTGATATGTGTGAATTGTTTACGTTTGATTATATGGTGTGGCAATTTACAAGTGAGTGGAAATCATTGATTCGACATGAGTAGATTTTTGACATAAATGATATGGTAATCTTGGTTGATTTGTGAATCGACGTGACGTTATTTCATTGTGTAAAAGTAAGATGAAAAATGCAAGTTATATGTCGCATAACAGTTATTTACATGAGTGAGTATTGTGGTCTTCCGTATGAGAGGAATTATTGATGATGGATGGGAACGAATATGGAAACACATGTGTGATCATGAGGTGGATTTGACTTGGTATATGCATGGCATGATGTCCGAAAATGGAAATGTTGTTCATGGTTAAGTCACATTACGAGTAATTTTGGCGTTGTTTAAATTGTTGCATGGAGTCCGCATATTCGTGATTGATGTGTATATATGTTAATGTATGAGATTTGACGCGATATAGATACGTCATAATAATCGAGTTATACCTCATGATAGATATGTATACATAACCAACAAAAATGAGAGTTAGTTATGGGATTATAAATTAGAACTGTGGGTTTGACCTGACATTTGACCTTTGGGAGGCTTGTAGAGTAAGCTTATATCAATAGCATTAGGACCATATCTGATTTATTTACGAATTTGCAATGAGAGAGAAAGAGTACTGAACCTAGATCATAGTCATTTGTGGAACTTAGTAATGACTGTATGAGAGCGCACTATGAGGTTTGATAGTTGAACTTCAGGACGAAGTTCTCTTTTAGGGGGAGTGAATATGTAACAATTTGGAAATTAAGGAAAGAGAAAGTATGGAATGTGAGGAAGTATGAGAGTTAAACAAAGAACTTTGGGATGAGTGTGATATTTATAAAGGAACGTATACGGTAGACGAGCATGTGAGACGAGAGAGAGTGCATGAGAATCAGTGACGAGATTTGAGGAGACTTGAGGAAATGAGAGAATGAGGCGAACTTCGGGGACGAAGTTCATTTTAAGGGGGGAAGATTGTAGTACTCCGTATTTTATAATTATATAAATAATATTATATTGTATTTTATGCAAATTATGTATGAGACGGAATAATAAAATAATAATAATAATTATAGGATGGTAATGATAATGATGATGATAATAATAATAATAATAATAATAATAATAATAATAATAATAATAATACGCAATACGCTACATGTATATATACGTGTACCATACTAACTACCCATATACATATACCCTCCACCCTATCTTATCCACCCAACCCTTATCCTAACATAATCCATCAAAATCCACCATCAAATTAGAAGAGAGAAAGAAGAGAGAAAAGAGAGAAAAGGAAAATGGAGATTTTGTCCCTCCGCCCCGAGTTCGTAAGGTAAGACCGTCTCACTAGCTTATATATATTATTTTATTTGACCCGCCTCGTCCTTGACCACCTTAGGCCGTCATTGACCCACCGTTTTTGACCGAGTATATACATGTTTATAGCTGTTTTGTGGACCGTCTTAAGACGGATTTTTGACCCATAAACCGTGGCTGACCTAGGTTGGTTTTATGATGGTTGTGTCGAGGGGAGTGAGGTGGTCATATTGGTGGTCTTGGGTGGTGGGTAGGGTGGCTGTAGGGGGCGGAATCGAGGGGCAAATAGAGGGTATACGGGTTGTGTTGTGGTTGTGTCGTGGTGGCTGTTGCGGTTTGTTGTCGCCGTTGCTGGTGTTTGGGGGTATGGGTGGTGGTCGTCTAGGGTCGGTGACCACCGTGGCTAGGGGTGGCGTGAAGGTGGCCCACGGTGGTGGCGTTATGGTGGCTGTTTTATTGGTATTTTGCGGGTGAAAATGGGGTGTCGAGTGGTGTGTGGCTCATTGTTGTGCGGCTGGTGGTGGCCTCGTAGCTGCCGCGTTGGGTGGCTATGGTAGCGGTCAGCCGCCATGGTCGAAGATAGGGGAAGGTGGGCCATGGTGGTGGGCTATGGTGGTGGTTTTGGGTAGTTTTAAGACGGTTTTAATTAATCGAATTTGTATTTAATTTAATTAGTTAGTAATTAAACATATTTAATTACTTTAATTAGGTGACGGTTTTATGAAGCGATATTATAATTGGATTTGGATTTTCTTATGGAGCTTGCGAAAAGGTAGGTTTATCCTACTCAGTTTCAATAATTTGTCTAATTGTTAAATGAGATATGTCATTCATTTGCATTGAATGCGTCGGTAATTGGCATGTTATACGGTATCTTGCATTTATTGTATTTTCTTGTTTGTCGGAGAACTTGGTGGCTTACTTGTTGTTATGGAGATGTGAGGCGGTTGGGAGACCGTTTCACGCTCGGGTCGCCTCTTGGAGCTTCCCACTCCAAGAGAGATGTGCTCATTAATGACTTGAGTTACGGAGGGACTCGTGTGGTTAAGACACGACGTCTGGCAGGGGATCTGGTTTGCTTCCGAACCCGGTACGTCTGGGCGTGTCCCAGTACATGTTTGTGGTTGTTGGTATGTTTGGGCGTGTCCTGGTACCAGAGTGGTTGTCGGTATGTCTGGGCGTGTCCCTGTACCGCGGTGGTGGTTGTTTGATAGCGTGTCATTCATATTATAGTCTTGTTGCATACTCTCACACTTTGAGTTGTTTCACACTTTATTTATTGAAACTGACGTTTGTGTGTCTGTGTAACTGTCACCCATTTCCGAGGTGGCCTGTGTCGATCCATATAATATTTCCGATCATATGGGGAGCAGGTTGAGTACAGGTTTTGCTTGTTGACGTGATCGGGATTTCGGCCGCGCCTTGGACTCAGAGTCGAGTAGTGGAGCATGGATGACATAGTTATAAATGAGTTGTATTTCATTTATTTATTAGTTTATATTTGTAATAACTAAACTTGTTATTTATTTAATAAAGTTTCTTAATTGTAATTACGATTTCACTGCCTCGTGAAACCGAGATGGTAACATCTCCCAATTACCTTGGTCGGGTAAGGAGGGGGTTTTACACTACTACCCACATTTACAATAAAAATCCCATTCACAACCAAAGTAGCAAAAATATACATGAAACTCAAGCAACTGCGACTGTCCCGATAAGATAGGCAAATTCTGAATTGTAGCTACTACATGGGATATAAAACGGCTATAAGGGTTCAAACGGGCTAATAAAAAGGGTATGTAAGCTTATTTGAATGATAAGAACCGTCTTTCCCCATGTACTTAATCATATGAACGCGCAAAAATTAAGAAACTAATGTCACACTTATGCAGTTTGATATTACACATTCCACAAGGAGAACCATACTCATGCCTAATTAACAAATGAGACCAGTTTATTAATGTTTCTGGCCTAGGAAGCTCTATAGACCCCAGAATTTAAGTAGTTTACCAACATAATTTTGTCAAATCTAATTAGCATAAGGCATGTCAATATGATTTAAGACTTGAATTATGAGCTTTGTTTTCCTTGAATAACGGGTCAAAACAATGTACACGGAGAACTATTTGGGATTCAAATGTAAAAACAATGCAATTTAACATCATTGTTATTCAATTCACCAAGACTCGACCTAAAACAAAATAAATAACATATTTTTGGATTTTATAAAATTTCTAATTTTTTTGGATTTTTTTAGTTTTAAATGCACACAACAAGAATTAAAAGCACACAACAGGAATGTAAAGACTCTTCCCCAAACCTAAATGTCACAGTGTCCTCATTGTGACGCCTATAGCATAACAATCACATATAACAAATCACTAGCAACCTAAAGGACACATCTAATAAAAGGAATGAGAAATAACCAGAAGTAATACAATAAAAGTAGATACAAGGAAAGAGGATACCAGGTAAGAGCTTAGGAGTTCCCCCAAACCAGTTGCAAAAATAGGGGAAAATGACCAACCACAATAATCCACCATCGTCAGCTACGTTTCAGACCAAAAGCAGGTAGACTCGATCGAGTATGGCTGGACTCAATCGAGTACCTAATGGACGGGCCAGTTTTCTGCACTTTCAACCAAGTGCTCACCCACGACACGGTCAAAACAACTCAAAGCTCGCATTAATAAATCGAAAAGCCACGCATGTGCTACACAAAGACATAAGAAGCACCAAAAGATAATACAGACAAATAAAATTAAAAATAAATAATGTTCTGGCTCAACCATCTCAAAGTCAAAGATAAAAGGCAAACATGGCGTCTCTTTATGCTTCCATCTTGGCATCGATGGGAAAAGGATACACGACCTCTCCTGCTATAGGAGCAGTCACATTTTCATGTACCTCATGGACGACTTCGTCTTTAAATATCTCAGCATCTAGGGCGTCTAACTCAACTTCCAAATCAAAAATCTCATCAAAGCTTTAAACCGTCACAGGATGAGTCTCATCTCCACCATTCTATCTCATCTACTTCCTTGCTCCATGGTCCTGACACGGCAGCAGGGGCGTCGAACTGATTCTTGTCTAAACACAAAGCAAGGCATTCATCAATAGTATGATCAACAGTATTAATCATATGACATATAGCTTCTAAATTGGGATGTTGTAATGCTCTTTTGAGAAGAAAAGTGATTTTAGCATCCCTAATTCGTAGTGGAATACTACCATCCCTAACATCTATGACTGCCCCCGCTGTGTGAAGGAATGGTCGTCCTAAAATAATAGGAACTTGGGAGTCCTCAGCCATATCCATAACAATAAAGTCAACTGGAATAAAATATTTCCCTACGTACCCTAACTGGAACATCCTCTAAAACACCTAGAGGGCGTTTAAGATATCTGTCAGCCATCTTGTAATACTAGGGTTTTATGAGTCTCTGGGTACTCTATTGAGTGGGGCTTACTCTGTCGAGTAAGTATGTTTTGGTATACGAAACAGTAGTTTGCCTGTAAGTACTCGATTGAGTAGCCTTGGCACTCGATCGAGTAAGTGGCACTCGATCGAGTACGTGACTTACTCGATCGAGTAAGTCGGTTATCGGGTGATATTTGACGGGTTTTGTTATTAATGCGGATTAATATATATAATACTCCGTCATATTTTCCTAAACACTTTTACAAACCTAATACACAAAAAGAGAGATTGCAAACTACGTTGTTTGATTCATTCGCATTATTGGCAAATCCCGCAGCTAGAGGTGTCAGATTCCTTTGTTCTTTATACCATTGTGATCCTTGTGTCAAGGGTAAGTTCTACATACCATTTTTATAGCAATTGGTTAATGTTAGTTAAACCCTATTTTGGGAATTGGGGGTTTTTATGATTGTGTTGTTGTGGTAGTAATTGTATGAATATGTATATAGGAGGAGGGTTCGTAGAAGAGAGATTTTGAGACAGCTGCTAGATCGTCTGATTTGTGATTGCATTCCAGGTAGGGTTTCCCTACTCAGTATTAATTACATGATGTAATTGGTGGTTTCGTTGTGATTGTTAAAGTATACTGTTGGCAATTGTGACGGTTGTTGTTTATTATCGTTGATTGTTGTTGTTGTTGTTGTATCTGTCTGTGATCTTCGGGGTGCATCCCTGGCTGAGTGGAGTCACTTGCGGGAGTGGCTTCACGCCCTTGATTCGCCTTCTGTGGAACCCGCCACAGAAGGGATGTGCACATTAATGAACATGAGTTTATCGCTCGATGGAGATGAGCGGGGCTTAGGTGGGAACGGCTGCGGTCCCCCACTAGCGGTGTGGAGTACCTGTTGCGATGGGTACTCTGGCAGGACTACACACTTTAGTGTGTAGTCAGTTATATGGAGATTGATTGAGGAGTTTGGGGCTTGATGTGACGATTGAGCTGTTTGGCATATGTTTAATCGTGATTTATTTTGTGTAATTAGTACTGACCCCGTTGTTTGTTTTGAAAAACTGTGGTGATCTATTCGGGGATGGTGAGCAGTTGTTGAGCAGGTCTGATATGATGCATTTGGGCTAGCTGGGATGAGTCGTCACTTGGCATTAGAAGAGTCTTCCGCTGTGTCAGACGATATCTGTAGTTGTTCAGTTTTGCTAGTAAACAGTTTGGTTTTGGAATTGTATTTCATTTAACAGTTTTAGTTTGAGACATGTAATCACTTAAACTATATTTACTTTTAAAGTACGTTTCTTTATTGTCTTATGATATTCATTACCTCGGGTAACCGAGATGGTGACGTTCCTATACCTGAGTGGTCCTGGTAAGGCACTTGGAATATGGGGGTATCACAAAGTGGTATCAGAGCGACGATCCTGAATCCTGTAACCAATGAACCTAATAAACATAGGGAGTCAAATTAAAATGAACCCGGGGTAGAAGTTGTAGGAGCTAATGCAAAGGCTTGGGAGACGTCCTAATGTCGCGAACTAGCCCTGCAATTTTGAACCGGTCACATGGGGTACGTTTCGGGATCGTATGCGTTGTCTTCTGGTTTGTGTATCTATATAGTAGCATGTGGTGTGTATTGATGGATGTATGAATGTGGAGGTGTGGAATAGAAGTTGAAAGATATGTGATTTATATGTTGGATTGGATGAAGGCATGTTGTTTGTTTTATAATGTGGCATATTAGTGATATGAAGTAAATTGTTTTGTTGAGTATGTAAAGAGTTGCGTATATTTGCATGCATAGTTGTTGCTATTATGTTGAAAGTATAGAAGTGGTATATAATGTTGGGAAAGTAAGATGAACATGCGGGTAGTGTTTACGAGTCAGCATGGCTCGATCGAGTGGGTCTGACTCGATCGAGTGGGTAGTTTACGTTTTCTGGGCAGAAGCGAGATTTTGGGCACTCAATTGAGTAAGTAGGGGCACTCGATCGAGTGGGGTCAGCTCGATCGAGTGGGTTAGAGGCTCGATCGAGTATGTGTTAGAAAAGTTTCTGGTCAGATTCTGGAGTCGAGGCACTCGATCGAGTAGGTGTGGCACTCGATCGAGTGGCCTCAACTCGATCGAGTGGGTTTTGGTACTCGATCGAGTGGGTTCTATACAGGTCGTATACGTGTTTTGGGTTATGGTATGCATGTTTATGTCTACCTTTTCTTATCTAGTTACAAGATGCCGCCAAAGAAAACCGCTTTGTATGCTAGAGCTGAGAGCATGAACATTGATGATATAGTAAAAATGTTGGAGCACTAAGATGCTCTTACGGAAGCTTTGAAGAGAGTGGGAAAGGATAAGGAGGTTGATCACTCCAAGATCAGTATCCACATATCTAGGTTCAGTCCGAAAGAGTATAAGGAACCGGGGCGCCAATTCTTCTGGATAATTGGCACAGAGAGATGGAGAATATCCTGCAGTTAGTTCATTGCCCGGATGAGTTTAAAGCGGAACAAGCTGCGTTCTACTTGAGGGAAGCGGCAGGTTAGTGGTGGGATAAGGTCAAGGTGAGTGCTAGGGAGATGTATATGAAGCAGGGACTACCTGCAATACCTTGGGATGAGTTCAGGAGAGCCATGAGACCTGAGTTTGTGCCAGAGCATGTGAGGAGTAAGCTGAGGGAGGAGTTCGATGAGTTTAAGATGACATCTGATATGATGGTGGCTGAGTACTACTGTAAGTTTAATGAGAAGTCCAGATATGCTGAGGACATGGGGTTAAGTGAAGAGAATCTAGCTTTGAGGTTTGAGAAGAGGTTGATCCCCAAGATTATGGAGAAGGTACCGGTGGGAGTCCTTACAGATGTTAAGGAAGCCTATGAGAGAGCTGGGAGGGCTGAGAGGTTGGTGGAGATGACCAGGGAGAGGGGTGCCGAGAAGAGGAAGGCTGAGAGCGAGGGTGGCAGTCAATCCAACTATAAGAAGGGTAACCACGCTCAGGCGAGAGCATATTCATCTGGTTCAGGGTTTAGTGCTGGGGCTTCATATGGGCGTGGCCTTGGGAGTGGTAGTAGCAGCAGTTGGGGTATGACTTGTTTTAACTATGGCGGTGTGGGCCACAAGAGGCATGAGTGCACCAGTGCTGTGAGTGGGGGTTTCCAGAGACCGTTACAGGGGAGCGTTTCACAGGGTCCTGCACAGAGTTATGCGAGTAACAGACGGGCTGGGTCATGGAACAACAGGGGAGGTCAGAACAACAATGGTGGGGGCAACCGCAATGGCGGTAATTCTTATCAGAAACCTACTACGAACACCACCAACAACCAGGGGTCGGGTGCTAAGCCGGTGATGTGACCATAATTGGCGCATATTTAGCCCCCGAATTACCATTGTTTCCATGCTTTTTAGTGCCTATTTGGGTCATTTCTTATCTTTAGTTCTTTGTTTTGCATATTCTTTGAGATTTTGATCCCTTGGTAGGAAAGGAGTAAGAATCTTGCATTTTCATGGCAAAACGAGGCTAAATTGATTGTATTCAATGACCAAGCATCAAGGAGAGACAAGACTAGAAGGCCTTTGTACATATCATAGTAGAAGAGCAATGTTGAGAAAAGGATCCTTGAGTCCCCGAGGAAATCCCCAAGGAATTTATGAAGAAAAGGGAAGAAAAGAAGAAGAATTGATGCTGAACTACAATCCGAACGGATTGTACCAAATCCGCCCGTCCGTCCAGCCCAATCCGAGCGTCCCACCTTGGAATCCGCTCGGATTCCCCCTCACAAATCCGAGCGTCTTGCCCAAGAATCCGCTCGGATTCCTCAGCCCAGATCCGGCCGTCCCGACTCCAATCCGCACGGATTTCAAGACAAAGACGATTTTCATTCTTCAAGCTACGAAAAGAGAAGCCCTTCTCTCAGAAAATACCGGATTCTCCTTGCTCAACTTAAAAAGTGTAATTACTAGTTTAGCCCTTAGTTAACCCTAATGCATCCTCCCTAATTTTCACTATAAATACCCCATTAGGCTAATTAGAGGAGCATGTTCTTCTTATCAATAATTAGTGTAGTTAATATCAATCAAATCTCTCTTCAATATTGTAATCAAGTATTAATTAAGTTTTAATACAAGTTTTAGTTCTTTAATCTCTCTCTTGTTCTTCCTTTATTTTGGGTAATTGAAGGTTATTTGGGTTATTATTGGGAGATTGACAACCTCTCAATCTAGGATTCAAGTACTTCTATTATTCTTGCTTTATTATTGGAATCATTAGTAGGTATAATCTCTTAATCCCTTTTTAATTATTGTTAATTACTTTCATTTATTCATCATGTTTCATTATGTTAGTATGATTGACAACCTTTCTAGCATGATCAATATGATAATGAGTGAGTAGTCTCTTAGCTAGGGTTTAATGGGTGATTAGGGGAAACCAACATGGGGAATGATTCATGCTTAAATCAATATGCTTTCATATCTTATTTGCTTGCTTGTTTTGATCTTAATACATGCACATGTTATATTTGATGAAATGCTAAGCCTATGAATCCTTGCATTTACTATCATCTTCTATCCTTTCAACTAGACTTGTAAGACATAACCCAACTCGAGTCTTGTTAGACCTTGCATGTGTTGAGTAGGAAAGATTAAGTCGACTTGTAGGTGTTGTACAATCTAATCGATTCGGCTCCGGGACCCAAACTTTCCTAGGATTGTAAGATATAACCCAACTCAATCCATCACAACAATAATTGCTTGCTTGCTTATAATTTGAGAACATGTTTGTATGATCATATCCCATGATTCCCCTATGAACCCATGACACCCTAGTGCTTTTAATCAATTGTTTACACCCCTTATTTTATTCATCTTGCTAGTTTATCTTCATTGTTATTTTAGTTTAGTGACCTTCTACATCAACCCAATTTGTGACACCCCTAGACACTACTAGTTACAATAGAATTCTCATTTCAATACCCGTCCCTTGGGATCCGACCTTTACTTGCCTCTTTACTAATTGTAGAGTTGTTTGTGAAGTATAAATTGTGTTTTGTATCGACCATTGACCAACGACCACATATGCTTAATTGTGAACACGAAATGGCCTCGATCAAAAATGGCGCCGTTGCCGGGGACGGTGTTTAATTGATTTAAGATTTCTTTTATTGTTATTAGTTGTGTCTTTTTCACCTTGGGGAAGTAAAATTCCTCAAGGTTTGCTCTAATCGTTTTCAAGTTGTTTGATATTTTGCGAGAATGGATTTCATAGATTGTTTTGTAGAGGACCACTTGAGTATCCCTTACTTCAAGGATCCCATGCAAGCATTAGAGGCCTTAGAAGCAAGTAAGGCTAAGAGCATGTATTGGGAGTTGGAGGTGGATCTCTTTGAGGCCGCTCTAGCTAACAAGGAACTCACTCATGCACAATCCGAGTTGGTGCATAATATTCTAGTAGAAGCATGTCAACCCATAGAGGATGAGCAATCCATCCTAGAGGATATTCTACAAACTCAAGAGCAAGAGGAACCCATCATGGGATTTGAATATGATGAGGTTCATGAAAGTGAAGAAGAGTATGTCATGAGAATGGAATGTCTAATGGAGATGGAGCAAATTCTCAATGAAACTCCAAAGGAGGAAAGTGAGGTACAAACTCCTACTTTAAAACCCCTTCCCCCAAATTTGAAATATGCTTATCTTGATGAATCAAAGACCAAACCCGTAATTGTTAATGATAGACTTGATGATGACCAATTGGGAAAATTACTTAATGTGTTGAAACAACATGAGAAGGCTATAGGTTATAGTCTAGATGACCTTAAGGGGATAAGTCCCAACTTTTGCATGCATAGGATTCATCTAGAGGACGACCATAGACCTACCATTCAACCCCAAAGAAGATTGAACCCCCACATGCAAGAAGTTGTCAAAGGAGAGGTCATGAAATTACTTGATGCGGGAATCATATATCCCATATCGGATTCTTTGTGGGTTAGCCCCGTCCAATTGGTACCTAAGAAAGGAGGTACTACGGTAGTGACAAATGAAAAGAATGAATTAATACCCACAAGAATGATCACCGGTTGGCGTATGTGCATAGACTACCGTAAATTAAACTCCGCAACAAGGAAAGATCACTTCCCCTTACCATTCATTGACCAAATGCTTGAGAGGTTAGCCTCTAACAAATTCTTTTGTTACCTTGACGGGTATTCGGGATTCTTCCAAATCCCTATACACCCGGATGACCAACATAAGACCACCTTCACATGCCCCTATGGCACTTTTGCATATAGGAGGATGCCTTTTGGATTATGTAATGCCCCCGCTACTTTCCAAAGATGCATGATGAGTGTCTTCTCCGATTACCTAGAGACCATAATGGAAGTTTTTATGGATGATTTTAGTGTTTATGGAAAGGACTTTGACTCATGCTTGCATAATCTTTCTCTTGTATTGCAAAAATGTGAAGATGTTAGTCTTGTTTTAAATTGGGAAAAGTGTCATTTCATGGTCAATGAAGGAATTGTTTTGGGTCACTTGATTTCGGAAAAGGGTATCGAGGTCGATAAAGCTAAAGTTGAGGTGATAGAGAAACTCCCACCTCCCGTGAATGTTAGAGGGGTGAGAAGTTTTCTCGGTCACGCGGGTTTTTATCGTCGTTTCATAAAAGATTTTTCGAAAATAGCGAAACCCCTCACTCAACTTTTGCTTAAGGATGCCCAATTCCAATTTACTGACGAGTGTGTTGAAGCTTTTAATAGAATCAAAGAAACATTGATCTCGGCACCGATCATCCAACCCCCAAATTGGGAGTTACCTTTCGAGATTATGTGTGACGCTAGCAACTACGCCGTTGGAGCGGTTCTTGGCCAACGGGTAGGGAGAGCTCTTCATGCCATCTATTACATAAGCAAAACCCTCGACCCTTCTCAAGTAAATTATGATACAACCGAAAAGGAGCTTCTTGCCATTGTTTATGCTTTGGATAAATTCCGTTCCTACTTACTTGGATCCAAGGTGATTGTATTTTCGGATCACCGTGCTCTCCGACATCTCTTGATAAAGAAGGAGGCAAAACCAAGATTGTTGAGATGGATTTTGCTTCTTCAAGAATTTGACTTGGAGATAAGAGACAAGAAAGGAGCCGAGAATGTAGTAGCGGATCACTTGTCAAGAATCCGGTTTCATGATGAAAATGGAGAAACCCCGATCAATGACTCATTCCCCGATGATATTTTGATGGCTATTCAAACTCAACTTGAAAGGCACATCACCCCATGGTTCGCCGATTATGCCAATTATATTGTTGGAAAGGTGCTCCCTCCAAACTTGAACCACAACCAAAGGAAGAGATTCCTATTCGAAGTGAAGAGGTACTTTTGGGATGACCCAAACCTCTACAAGGAGTGTAGTGATGGGCTCTACCGGAGATGTATCCCTCAATGGGAAATCCAAGGAATCTTGGAAGGATGCCATTCATCACCCTACGGTGGGCACCATGGAGCAAGAAGAACCGTTGCAAAAATTCTCCAATCGGGCTTCTATTGGCCCACAATGTTTCAAGATACAAGAGAATTCATCATTCATTGTGATGCTTGTCAAAGAACGGGCAATATATCTTGGAGAAACGAAATGCCACAAAGGGGCATTCTAGAGGTGGAGATTTTCGATGTTTGGGGAATTGACTACCAAGGACCCTTTGTGACATCCAATGGGAACAAGTACATCCTTGTGGCCGTAGATTATGTTTCAAAGTGGGTGGAGGCAATTGCCACCCCAAATGATGATGCGAAAACGGTCACCAAGCTTTTCAAGAAGATAATGTTCCCACGATTTGGAGTTCCTAGAGCTATCATTAGTGATGGAGGAACACATTTCCATGAGAAGAATCTTGCATCCCTTTTGACCAAATATGGTGTTCAACATCGAACCGGCTTGGGATATCATCCTCAAACAAGCGGTCAAGTGGAAATTTCAAATAGAGAGATCAAACAAATTCTTAAAAAAGTTGTGAACAAGACTCGGAAAGATTGGAGCACAAAGCTTGATGATGCTCTTTGGGCTTATAGGACGGCCTATAAGACTCCCATTGGTGCCTCCCCCTACAAGCTTGTTTATGGAAAAGCATGTCATTTGCCAATCGAATTGGAATACAAAGCTTATTGGGCAATCCGAGCACTCAATCTTGATCTCAAATTGAGCGGTCAAAAGAGGATGATCCAAATCCAAGAGTTGGAGGAATTCCGACTACAATCTTATGAGAATGCAAAGATTTACAAAGAAAGAACAAAATTGCTTCATGATAAGAGAATTCGACAAAAGGCCTTGCACAAGGGAGACAAAGTCCTTCTATTCAACTCCCGCTACCGACTCTTTCCGGGAAAATTGAACTCTAGATGGATGGGTCCCTATGTGATAACCGAAGTTGGAAAATATGGAGATTTCGAACTCAAGGCAGAAGATGGAAGCAAGTTCAAGGTAAATGGTCAAAGGTTGAAGCCATACTATGAAGGAGCATTTGTTGGAGAGGTAGAGGCTACCTACCTCGGGCCTCCTCCCCCTTGAAAGGACCATCTAAGGGAGAGTTTGGTGGAGTCCTCCCTAAACCACCATTTGTAAATATACTAACCCTCTAACTTGTATTTATTATTGCTTTTATTTTAATAAATGTCATAAACTCTTTTCATGAGCGTAAGTGAGGGAGGGTTACTAACAAGTTTTTGAATGAAGGAAGGAGCAAATTCCTAAGTGTGGGGATGCATTGAAAGAAAGAAGAAAAAGTCAAAGCTCGCAGCCAGAATCCGAGCGGATTTCCGGGAATCCGGCCGTCTTGGCCGAATCCGGACGTCTAGGAGAGAAACCGCACGTCCAGCTGTGTCGAAAAATTGAAGGTTTCTGGGCTATTTGAAAATCCGAGCGTCCTACGAAGAAGACGCCCGTCTGAAAGAATCCGGCCGGATTATTGGAAAGACGCTCGTCCTTTCCACCTGAGCATTTCAAGAAAATCTCTGTACTGAAATCCGCCCGTCTTCTGAAAGAGACGCCCGTCCCACCATGAAGGAATCCGAGCGTCTTTGGCTCGGGACGCCCATCTTGTGGCGAGAAATTTTTTGGGATTTTACTCTGTGGCAGAATCCGGGCGTATTGCCCAGAATCCGCCCGTCCCGTGAGAGAAGAATCCGAGCGTCTTGCCTTCGAATCCGCTCGTCTCCCTGCCCGTTTTTCGGCCCGACTTTTCTCAATTAAATTACACCCCACCACCCATATAATGACACATCACTACTCCTTCCACTTACCCTATAAAAACTCACCTCCTTATGACTCCCATACATATCCAAATCACTCTCTTCACCCACAAAATTAAAAATCCCCAATTTTCTAGGGTTTCCAATTCTCAATCAACAAGGAACATCCTTAGCAAATCTTCAAATCAAAAGAACCCAACAAAAGAAGCAAGAATGGCACCAAGGAGATCCTCCTTTAGAAGTGCAAGAAGACCAAGGATGGTGGGAAGTTCCTCTACCTCACATCTCAACACCATTAGAAGAGAACATGTGGAGATTGTAGATCTCACAAGGCTCGATGATTTCTCGAATGTGGAATTCCTTGATGATGTGCAGCGATTGGTCTTCCACCGACTCTTAAGTAAGAATATTCTTCCCACTAAATTTCTTTGTCATGATACCTTAAGAAAGCTTGGAATTTTTCACCAAGTAGAAGCACTCTTTGAGGTTTTTGGTCTTTCGACTCTCTTTCGCATGTATGAACCAACCTATCGGTCCCTTGTGCTAGAATTCTTAAGCTTTTTGAGAATCACAACCTTGAACAAGACTATTTGCATAGAGTTTAGGTTGGAGAATGTCTCTAGAATGATGACCCTTGTCGAGTTTGCCAATGTGTTCGGACTTGATGTTTCGCCTACCCGAACATCAAAGCCCAAAAAGTATAATGTTGCACCATTGTGGAGGGCCATGACGGGCCGGGATTTCATTCTTACCAAAGAGTGTCTTGCTTTTCACATCCAAAACCCGATCTTGAGGCTTACATATAGATTTCTTTCGGGTACTCTTTTTCGCGCCCGTGATCCGGCCATTGTCAACCAATTGGACCTTGTATTCATGGAATCATACCTCAACATTCAAGGGAGAGATGGGTATCAATTCAATGCACCTCTAGTTATGCTAGAGAAATGGGCAAAGTTTCGAAATGGGAATGATGATGGAATGAAGCACATAGTGAATGGTGGACTCATCACTAGACTTGCAAAGCACTTTAACCCAAGGTTCAATGAGAACAATGAGTACACTCCACTTGCGGGGAACACGAGAATTAATGAAGAACTCCTTATCGTCCAACACCATTGGATAACCCTTGAGGGGGTTGATAAGAAGATAAAGTGGTTGACAAAAGGGAGCGATCCACTCTATCTCCCAATGCATGATCTACCACGGGTCTCCCCAAGAAGAGGAAGCTTGTCCCCAATTCCCTCCTACCTCATCCCAAGTCAAAAAAGGCAAAATCCACCTCCACAAAATCCACCACCACAACAAGAATAACAAACTCAAAATGAAAGGATAAAAGTGCCTCCTTACCCCTTTCCCTACCAACCTTACAACCATCCAAATCCCTTCATCCTCCCCCGTGACGACTTTGTCACGGGAATTTTGCAAGATCTACACTACCGTTAATATGAGACCTCCGTGGACACTTACTACGCTCTTTACCCTCAATACCATGAGATGGCTCAAAAAGGACGGATTAGTGAGGAAGGAGCTTTCCCCTCATGGGCTCAAATGGAATTGCTCTTTCCTAACTCGGAGAAGGCCAATGAAGGGGCGAACGGTCGCAAAGGGGAAGAAAGTGGGGATTCTTGTGGAGGTGATACGGTGAAGCTTGAGAGTGAAGATGAATTCATGGATCCAAGTCTAAGTGATGCTTCAAAGGATATTTGGGATACCGATATTGAAGGAGATGATGCCGATATCTAGGAGACTACTTCATAGCTAGGTGGAGCGGGCAAGAGGCACCCACCTTAGTTCAAGTGAAGTTTTCTCATCTCTCCTCTTTATCTTTATTTTTCATGAAAAGAACTTTGTATCTTATTTCTTTGTATTTTATTTCATTTTGATCATTTGTTGGAGGAGTCCTAGCAACATCAAAGGACTCACACCTCGGTTCCATTGAGGTGTTCTTACTTTATTGTTCCCATTTTTGAAAATCCAAAATGACAATCTAGTTTCATGCATAGCATAGTGTGTGCATGAACTATACCCATCCTTGACATTAGCAATAGTGTCTTATTTGGTTTGGGGAAGTTAATGCATACACAACGGGAGGTAATCTAAATTATCCTCTCCGTCATAACAAAAACCATGCATCATGTAGTGTAGCTTAGTGTAGAATTGCATTTAGTATAGAAATCATGCATCATCTTTGCATAATTTCCATCATTTTGGCCATTGAGGACAATGCCCATATTAGTGTGGGGATGGGAATTCTAACACTTAACTTTTATTCAAAAACCATAAAAATTGAAAAATTTCAAAAAACAAAAAAATTGAAAAAATTGAAAAACCAAAAACAAGTTCATTTCCTTTGTATATATTGTCTTGTATATATTGTGTTTGTTTATCCTTGTTAACTTTGATTGACTACGCCACATCCGAGACATGAGGATATTGAAGACCGCATGGTATGATCTTTCCAATCTCCTTTTTCCTCTTTATGTTAATGACTATGTGGCTTTATTTTGATTGATGCGGTATAACAATGTGAACCTAGGACTTGCATTTAGATTATTTGGCATATTAGTTGGTAGAATCATTTGCATTAGGATGTGTATATGTTAGTTGCATCATGGCATGTAGTTTGCATGGTTAGAAAAATTTTGCGAAACCGTCTACTTGGGAAGCTTGACAAGTGTATATAGGCCCTAGTAGATGCTTTTTATTCTTAAGACTTTGCTTGTTAGAATACTTGTAAAACACCCTAGGATGTGTCATGCTAGTATCCTTTGACCCATGGTTTAAGGCCTAGTCAAGAGTACCTTGTGATGTGATAACTCCTTGGCTACCGTTTATTCCAAGGTGACCCTTGAAACCATGCATACTTCCATCATTCATCCATGTTCTACCACATTTTTGTCATCAAAGGGAATGGGCACAAAAACAAATCAATTTGAGTTCAATGAATTGAAAAGTGAAAGAAAGTTTGCAAAAATGCATCAAATGAAAAGAGGAGCAAAAATAGAACTCCTAAGCTTCAAATACAAGGCACCCTCGTTACTAATTGGGGTGACTTTGAAAATGTTCAAAAGAAAATGCAAAAAGTTGAAAAATTGTCAAGTATTGAAAAGCCAAAAATCAAAAAGAAATGGCAAGAAAGTGTTCTCAAATGTCAAATGCCAAATGAAATTGGGGGGAAAAACAAAAACAAAAGCAAACTCCCAAAATGAAACTCAATTACTATCGATCCCTTTAACCATCGTATCCATTTTTGTGCATGGTAGAGAGGGGACGACCCTTCTTCTTGTCTAGGCAAGAGGGGGAATTCCGCGATCCTCCAGTGTTTCTAACACCATAGGGAGTCTACTCTTGACAAAAGCATTTAACGATTGAGGACAAAGGTACCCTAGCTTGACACCTTTTGGAGGTGATTTATTGGTATCCTTCTAGGCCTAGTAGTTTGAACAAATTGCATCTATGAAGGATTGTGTACCCTTGAATTGCTTCCCTTGTAGATAATTTCCGCCACTTAGATGAGGAAAGTGGCTATTCTTTTTGTAGATGCATCCATTATGTGATTTTATGTGCTTTAATGTTTGGATGTGTCGCCATTTTGGCAAGACCCACCTTGCCTTGCAAGAAGGCATCCTACCTCATGGTTGTCTTGTTGTGAGTTGAAGGGGCGGAGTAAGACCCGCTAATTGTCTCATATCGGCTATTATTATTAGGTTAGGTTAGTCTTGGTCCTAGTCTTTGTCACCTCTTTACTCGGGACGAGCAAAGGTTCGGTTTGGGGATATTTGATGTGACCATAATTGGCGCATATTTAGCCCCCGAATTACCATTTTTTCCATGCTTTTTAGTGCCTATTTGGGTCATTTCTTATCTTTAGTTCTTTGTTTTGCATATTCTTTGAGATTTTGATCCCTTGGTAGGAAAGGAGTAAGAATCTTGCATTTTCATGGCAAAACGAGGCTAAATTGATTGTATTCAATGACCAAGCATCAAGGAGAGACAAGACTAGAAGGCCTTTGTACATATCATAGTAGAAGAGCAATGTTGAGAAAAGGATCCTTGAGTCCCCGAGGAAATCCCCAAGGAATTTATGAAGAAAAGGGAAGAAAAGAAGAAGAATTGACGCTGAACTACAATCCGAACGGATTGTACCAAATCCGCCCGTCCGTCCAGCCCAATCCGAGCGTCCCACCTTGGAATCCGCTCGGATTCCCCCTCACAAATCCGAGCGTCTTGCCCAAGAATCCGCTCGGATTCCTCAGCCCAGATCCGGCCGTCCCGACTCCAATCCGCACGGATTTCATGACAAAGACGATTTTCATTCTTCAAGCTACGAAAAGAGAAGCCCTTCTCTCGAAAATACCGGATTCTCCTTGCTCAACTTAAAAGTGTAATTACTAGTTTAGCCCTTAGTTAACCCTAATGCATCCTCCCTAATTTTCACTATAAATACCCCATTAGGCTAATTAGAGGAGCATGTTCTTCTTATCAATAATTAGTGTAGTTAATATCAATCAAATCTCTCTTCAATATTGTAATCAAGTATTAATCAAGTTTTAATCCAAGTTTTAGTTCTTTAATCTCTCTCTTGTTCTTCCTTTATTTTGGGTAATTGAAGGTTATTTGGGTTATTATTGGGAGATTGACAACCTCTCAATCTAGGATTCAAGTACTTCTATTATTCTTGCTTTATTATTGGAATCATTAGTAGGTATAATCTCTTAATCCCTTTTTAATTATTGTTAATTACTTTCATTTATTCATCATGTTTCATTATGTTAGTATGATTGACAACCTTTCTAGCATGATCAATATGATAATGAGTGAGTGATGGAAAAGTAGGTTCATATACATAAATTTAACATACTCATATATGTCTAATTAATTTGTCATAAAATTAAAACGGATTTTATGCATGCAAACATTAATAAAAGAGAAGAGAAATAATGTCCTTACATTGTAGTATTTCGGTTTAGAGGGCACAAAAGAGATCACCTTTCTCTCTTGTTCTTGAGCTTATCCTTATGGAAGAACAAAGATCTAAGTATAAGATCTCTCCCTATGTATTATACCCAAGGCTTCTCTTAATTTGATTAATATTGCAAATACTAGTATAATATTAATCTTATGAAAAATTGAACCAAAATTATTTGGTTTTATGCTCCTAAAACCGGGTAGGAGAGGAGAGATTATGGAGGATTTTCTCTTTCTAAAACTCTTATTTTTGATGAATAAGAATAATGATTCACTAGTTTTTCTCTAAGTGAATAATAGGTAAAATAAGAAGAAAAATCACTAGGATTTTTCTCTTCCCAAAACCGGTGGGAGTGGAGGAGAAGGAGAGCCAATGCATGCCCATATTTGTCTTTACAAGATGAATAGGGTTGCATGGCTATTATAGCTTTTTCATCATTGTGTTTTCCATTTTAAATATAAACATAATGTTAGCCTAATGCTCCTCCATTATTTCGGCATTTTGACATAATATGGATTCCATATTATTTTGTCAATTGTCAATATGTCACATGTCACGTGTGACATAAATTTGTTATGTATTTTTAACACATTAAAAATCAACGTATTAATAAAAATACGTCACATACAAAAATCGACTTAGTAATTTCATAATTACTTGTGCCAAAATATTTTACCAATTTATAAATCGTATTTATAATAATTCATTCAAATCCAATTGTCACATTAAACAATTTATTTCATCCGAGTAATTATACAGTTTAATTACTCAGACCATATCTCATTTAATCACATTTCAATTTGATACGTAAATTTCACTTCCAAAATCGTCCGTCAATTTTCAAGTAATTTAATTAACTCGTAACATTATACGATTAATTAAATGATCAATTAAGAGTATCGCCCTATAGGTATGACCTAGGGGGTCAACTGATCACCACCGTCACACGACAAAGAATGTCAAACTCTAGTCGACCAATCATTACCGATATATATGTTGACCATTGACATAACAATATTACTTCCCAATTGTATTCTTTAAAATGAGATTTAATAATGATATTTAAATCATGTGATCGCACTATCGTTGAGGACACATTTCCCAACAATCTCCCACTTGTCCTCGACAAGTGTGCGTCACCAATTCTCTTGTCCTATTACTATCTCCCACTCAATGCAAGGTGTCTTTCAGGTCGTACTTGCAAGTGATCATATCGAGAGTGGTTTCCTCGATCTGGAGAATAACTGATTGACCGGATTTATCCACACTGGATACCTTCCGAGCGTGGCCACGCATTTCCAGTTCATTACTCCTCGAGTGGCCCTGAGATATTGTTATAACCCTGACTAGGGGTGGACAATTCCTATCGCACTCATTCCCTTCGACTAGCCACAGCCATCATAACCCAAAATATGCCCATTTGACCCCATTTACGAAGGTCGTAGTAACACAAATCAAAGTTAATCTGAAACTGTGCCATTTTAGGAGAATAGTCTTTAGTCAAAAGAATCGACTCATTTTGAATACTATAGTAGCTCTCGCCACGACCAGGCTATATAAATTTGCCAGAACTCTATAAGCGGTCATTAGGCCCGACAAAATGTTCCTAACAGTCTGCCTATGTGATCGACTAGTCATCTCACATGACTGTATGGCACTTGAACTTGCCATCAATCGCCTCACACTCTAGTCACTTCGAGACGTCACCTCATATAAGTAACTATGGGCAAAACAATGTTAATCCATGTTCACTTTAACGGGGTTCAATTGTCTCTACAACCCGTTTGGATGTAACAAAGTATAAATTAAGGATAAAAGACAAATGCGATTATGAACATGAACAAAAACAACACTTTTATTTCATTTCAAAATCTAACAAAAATTTGGTACACGTTTAAGTCCCATGGACGCAACATGCCCATCATGCTTAGCTGCGATAAAGGCTTGGTGAGCGGATCGGCTATGTTGTCATCCGTCCCAACCTTACAAATCGCAATTTCCTTTCTTTCAATGAAATCTCTTATTACATGATACTTTCTAAGTACATGTCTAGATCTATTACTAGACTTTGGCTCCTTAGCTTGGAAGATCGTCCCACTATTATCACAATAGAGAGTGATGGGATCATCGGCGGTAGGTACTACTTTTAGACCTTCCGTGAATTGCTTGATCCACATAGCTTCCTTGGCGCTTCGATGCTTTGCTATGTACTCACCTCCGTTGTCGAATCCGCGATTCTGACTTCCTTGAAGCTTCTCCAGCTTACGGCACCACCATTGAGCATGAAAACAAAACCAGCTTGTGATTTCATGTCATCTCTATCTGTTTGAAAACTTGAGTCCGTGTATCCTGTAACACGCAACTCAGTGTCTCCTCCAAACACAAGGATAGAGTCCTTAGTTCTTCTCAAGTATTTAAGGATGTTCTTGACAAAGAATCCAAATGACTCTCACCTGGATTTCCTTGATATCTACTCGTCATACTCAAGGCATACGAGACATCAGGACGTGTGCATATCATGGCATACATGATTGATCCAACAGCGGAAGCGTAAGGGATCAACTTCATGCGTTCAACATCATGGGGTTCGGAGGGACATTGAGTCTGGCTCAATATCGTTCCGGTTACCATTGGTACCAAACCCCTTTTGGATTTGTCCATGCTGAATCGTCGAAGAATCTTATCAACATAAGACTCTTGACTTAGTGCCAATATCCTCTTGGGTCTATCTCTATAGATCCGGATACCTAATATGCGTTGTGCCTCTCCTAGATCCTTCATTTGGAAGTGGTTACCTAACCACTTCTTAACAGAAGACAACATTGGAATATCATTTCCAATGAGTAGTATGTCATCGACATACAAGATTAGGAACACAACATTGCTCCCACTAAATTTCATGTATAAACATGGTTCCTCAACGTTTCGAGTAAAACCATTTTCCTTTATTACATTATTGAATCGATGATTCCAACTTCTTGATGCTTGCTTAAGACCATAAATGGATCTCTTAAGCTTGCACACTTTGTTAGGATTTTTAGAATCAACAAAACCTTCGGGTTGTATCATGTACACCTCCTCTTCTAAATGCCCATTTAGAAAAGCGGTTTTGACATCCATTTGCCAGATTTCATAATCATGAAATGCGGCGATCGCTAACAAAATCCGTATGGATCTTAGCATGGCCACGGGGGCGAAGATCTCATCATAATGGAGACCTTGGACTTGGGTAAATCCTTTTGCCACTAGCCTAGCTTTGTAGACATCGTCATGTCCTTCTATGCCATTTTTGACCTTGAATATCCATTTGCATTGGAGGGGTCTTGCCCCTTTAGGCAAATCTACCAAGTCCCAAACTTGGTTTTCAAGCATAGAATCCATTTCGGACTTCATGGCTTCAAGCCATAAGGTGGAATTAGGACTAGAGATTGCGGCCTTGTAGGTGGCGGGCTCGTCACTTTCCATAAGCAACACATCGAGTGTTCCATCTTCCTCGATAAGTCCCACATATCGATCGGGATGGCGAATTACTCGGCCCGTCCTTCTTAGTGGAGGAGGTACTACCGCGTTAGACGACGAAGGAACATCTTCTTGCGTCTCTACCTCGGTTTGTGGCTCTTGAACTTCATCAAGTTCAAAATTTCTCCCACTCTGTCTCTTAGAAATAAATTGACTTCTAAGAAGACAGCCTCACTAGACACAAACACTTTGTTTTCTTGAGGTTTGTAGAAGTAGTATCCTCGACAATGCGAGGGTAACCTCAAAGGTGCATTTTTCGGATCTTGGGGCAAGCTTATTGTCGGCTTTAGTCTTGACGTAAGCATCACATCCCCAAATTCTCATATAGGATATATTAGGAACTTTTCCCGTCCACATCTCATATGGAGTCTTTTCGGTGGATTTAGTGGGACTATTGTTCAAAGATCTAATTGCGGTTTGAAGCGCAAATCCCCAAAACGAGTTCGGTAACTCGGTTTGGCTCATCATGGATCGAACCATATCAAGTAGGGTTCGATTCCTCCTTTCGGCAACACCATTGAGTTGTGGTGTTCCGGGTGGAGAAAGTTGTGATATAATACCACAACCTTTCAAGTGTGAATCAAATTCAAGGCTTAGGTATTCACCACCACGATCGGAACGTAGTGCTTTTACCTTTTTGTTCAATTGGTTCTCTACTTTGTTTTGAAATTCCTTGAATTTCTCAAACGCTTCACTCTTATGTTTCATTAAATAGACATGCCCATGTCTACTTAAGTCATCGGTGAAGGTTATAAAGTAGTCATAATTACCACGAGCGGTGATACTCATTGGTCCACATACATCGGTGTGTATGAGTCCCAATAGCTCACTAGCTCGTGTCCGTTTACCACTAAAAGGATTACGAGTCATTTTGCCAAGTAGGCAATATTCGCATGTACCAAATGATTGATAATCAAATGGTGTAATCACATTAGTAGAAATTAATCTTTTGATGCGATTCTCGTTTATGTGACCTAATCGACAATGCCAAATGAACGCTTCACTTGGGTCACTTGTTTTGAGTTTCTTTGATTGAATGTTATAAATATCATTTGTCGGATTTGAGGTCTCTAAAATGTAAATACCATTTATGGAAGAAGCTTGGCCAACAACCAAATCATTCCTAGAAATAGAGCAACGATTGTTCTTAATGACAAAACAAAAACCGTCCATGTCTAGCACGGCGATTGAAATAATATTTTTAGAGAGCGTAGGAACATAAAAACAATTATGCAAATACAACTCAAAACCGTTTGGCAAAGCTAGAACATAAGTTCCTTTGGATTCGGCCGCTACTCGAGCTCCATTTCCAAGTCGAAGATCCACATCTCCCTTGCTAAGCTTCTCCACATCTCTTAAACCCTGTAAATGATTACAAAGGTGAGAACCACAACCGGTATCTAGTACCCATGTCGTAGTGGAAGTATAATTTATATCAATAACATAAATTTCTTTAGGAATTGTACCTTTTGGAGTAATGAGTCCCTCCCTTATATTTCGCAAATACATAGGGAAATTCCTTAGCCAATGTCCCATGCCATAGCAATAATGGCACTCATCATTAACTTGCTTGAAGTTCTTGATTTTCTTTCCCTTCTTCTTGAACCTCTTGCCCTTTGAAGCAAGAACTTGATTGCTAGAGCTCCCACTAACTTTGGCATCTTTATCTTCCAGAGACAAAGACCCTATAGATTGTGTGAGGTAGTCTTCCTGAGACGGACTCACACGAGGTCTAGTAGTAGTGGGTGGTTTAGAAGTGGTGATGAAATTAAGGTTTCCATCCGAACCTATCCCGAAATGAAGTTCTCTAGTTGTATCGAAATTATTGTTGGAGCATACGTCGTCAAGAACATGGTGATATGATTCAATAGTAATTGGTGCGGTAGCATTTGATGGATTCATTGCACTACAAATATGGAGGAAAGGAAATATCAACATTTGTCTTTTAAATCATACTTGCAAATTTAACAAGATATGAACATTTATATAGTGACCTCTACCCAACTATAATAAATGATTCCAAGACCCAAATTCATATCGACTTAGGCACGGTATGGCCGATGAAACCCTTATCAATATAACTCGGTGGATTAACTTTTAATCGATTCTACTTTTAGAACTCTTGGTCGATAAAATTACTCTAATATTTATCTATAGCCCGGAACACATGCAACTACGGTCGCGAATACTTCCGTTGAGCTCAATCCAAATTTCGAATAAATGTGTCCATTATCCAAATCCACATCAACTTGGGCACGGTATGGCCGATGAAACCCTCATTAATATGAACTCGGTGGATTAACACTCATCACCCACTTCCCCTACGTAACAAGGTTTGTACCCCGGTAGGGCCGAGTGCACTCCCTCGCGAAATAGGTTTTCATGGTTTCTACTATTTGGTAAGGCTATGTCTCAATTGTTTGTTTTAGCGAGAGGTCATGTCAATTTATTATCTATCACGTTTTAAGTGAACTAAAGCGGTGAACTACGATAATTTGAATTGACACGGTCGATAAACTCGATAAAATAAGGATGCATGTTTTAGTTATGGCGATTTAGCGATGCATGTGACATAAAATAAAATGCAAGCATAAAGATAAATAAATCCTAGTATGGCCTTTCCTAAAATCGAAAAACTATTAATCTATTACATATTCGGAAACCAACTCCATTGGTCCCTTGAACTTCGGTTGTGGCACGTATCTCGAGGTAACACCGTCTTTATGTATCGCCATTCTTGAAGAAATCCGTCTTTTGGAACTCCGGAATGAATAAAATTACATAATAAATTACATAATTTCCTATTATACATTTGTAACTAAAATAAAATAAATCTATTAAATTACAAAACGGTGATACGAGATCACAATAAAAATTACAACCGAATCGATATTCCCATACATTTCGGGAAATACCAATTAAAATCTAAGGCCATACTAAGTAAAATTACATAATTCAAAATTACATAAATTAAAATTATGACAATCATAAAGGAAAAATGCAGCATTATAATATGTATGAACATGCTCAATTTTTATGCTAAATCGCCTTTTAATTAGCCAATATCGTATATTACTCGGTTTTTACGGATTTGCGTGATTTCAACATTTTATAATCACAAAAATGCATAAACTCATATTTATGCACAAGTTAATTACCCTAACCTCTTAGGACTCAAAATATAGTCTTCACTAATAATTTGACCATAATTAACTTTTATTTACATAATTGTTCATAAAAGGACCAAAAATACAAAATAAGCTATTAAACTTCAAATAAATCCAAAATTTCAAATAAATTCAAAATTCAAAATTTAAATTCATGAACATTCTGGAAAAAATTCCATGACACTCATAATGTTCAAAATCTTAGGTTAAAAATTTCGAAATTTTTCCGGAAAAACAATGTTGCGGTTTATCGATATTTAATAAAATAATCATAAAATCATGGAAAAATTATTATCATTAAATTTTCAATTTTAGATCTGAAAAATATAATAAAATGCAACATTAGACGTTTTTCCTAAGTCATAGGTTATGTTTTATTAATTTTCAACTAATAATGTCACTATTTATGCCATTTTTCTTCAAAAATTCATAAATCATGCTAAAAGACTTCTTTATAGCCAATTATTTTACACACATCTTGTAAAATTGCATGTGACAACATATTAATTTTCTATGACCAGATTCGAAATTTAACTCATATTAACCTATTTTTCTCTTAAATCCGAATTTAATGATGAAAAATTCATTTTTCGAGCATAACAAGTCCAAAAATTATGAAAATTTACAGGTTATCTCAAAATAATATATGTAACAACATATCCAAAAACCAAGTGAAAATTCGAAGTATAGCTATTTTTAGACCAAAAATGACATTTTTACTCATAAAATCACATTTAAATGCCATTATTGTAAATTATGAACAATAAAAATCCGAAAAATTAACCAAAATATCCTAAAACACTTTAGGACCAGAAATATTAACATGCATGTAATTATTTCGTGATATATCATAATAACACAAATTTTACAAGTTTTATTTTGTTATTCATATAACTCGGAAAAACTTTTAACCAATTTGCATGCAAACAACCGTGGCTCTTGATACCGATTGATGGAAAAGTAGGTTCATATACATAAATTTAACATACTCATATATGTCTAATTAATTTGTCATAAAATTAAAACGGATTTTATGCATGCAAACATTAATAAAAGAGAAGAGAAATAATGTCCTTACATTGTAGTATTTCGGTTTAGAGGGCACAAAAGAGATCACCTTTCTCTCTTGTTCTTGAGCTTATCCTTATGGAAGAACAAAGATCTAAGTATAAGATCTCTCCCTATGTATTATACCCAAGGCTTCTCTTAATTTGATTAATATTGCAAATACTAGTATAATATTAATCTTATGAAAAATTGAACCAAAATTATTTGGTTTTATGCTCCTAAAACCGGGTAGGAGAGGAGAGATTATGGAGGATTTTCTCTTTCTAAAACTCTTATTTTTGATGAATAAGAATAATGATTCACTAGTTTTTCTCTAAGTGAATAATAGGTAAAATAAGAAGAAAAATCACTAGGATTTTTCTCTTCCCAAAACCGGTGGGAGTGGAGGAGAAGGAGAGCCAATGCATGCCCATATTTGTCTTTACAAGATGAATAGGGTTGCATGGCTATTATAGATTTTTCATCATTGTGTTTTCCATTTTAAATATAAACATAATGTTAGCCTAATGCTCCTCCATTATTTCGGCATTTTGACATAATATGGATTCCATATTATTTTGTCAATTGTCAATATGTCACATGTCACGTGTGACATAAATTTGTTATGTATTTTTAACACATTAAAAATCAACGTATTAATAAAAATACGTCACATACAAAAATCGACTTAGTAATTTCATAATTACTTGTGCCAAAATATTTTACCAATTTATAAATCGTATTTATAATAATTCATTCAAATCCAATTGTCACATTAAACAATTTATTTCATCCGAGTAATTATACAGTTTAATTACTCAGACCGTATCTCATTTAATCACATTTCAATTTGATACGTAAATTTCACTTCCAAAATCGTCCGTCAATTTTCAGGTAATTTAATTAACTCGTAACATTATACGATTAATTAAATGATCAATTAAGAGTATCGCCCTATAGGTATGACCTAGGGGTCAATCGATCACCACCGTCACACGACGCAGAATGTCAAACTCTAGTCGACCAATCATTACCGATATATGTTGACCAGTTGACAGTAACAATATTACTTCCCAATTGTATTCTTTAAAATGAGATTTAATAATGATATTTAAATCATGTGATCGCACTATCGTTGAGGACACATTTCCCAACAGTGAGTAGTCTCTTAGCTAGGGTTTAATGGGTGATTAGGGGAAACCAACATGGGGAATGATTCATGCTTAAATCAATATGCTTTCATATCTTATTTGCTTGCTTGTTTTGATCTTAATACATGCACATGTTATATTTGATGAAATGCTAAGCCTATGAATCCTTGCATTTACTATCATCTTCTATCCTTTCAACTAGACTTGTAAGACATAACCCAACTCGAGTCTTGTTAGACCATGCATGTGTTGAGTAGGAAAGATTAAGTCGACTTGTAGGTGTTGTACAATCTAATCGATTCGGCTCCGGGACCCAAACTTTCCTAGGATTGTAAGATATAACCCAACTCAATCCATCACAACAATAATTGCTTGCTTATAGTTTGAGAACATGTTTGTATGATCATATCCCATGATTCCCCTATGAACCCATGACACCCTAGTGCTTTTAATCAATTGTTTACACCCCTTATTTTATTCATCTTGCTAGTTTATCTTCATTGTTATTTTAGTTTAGTGACCTTCTACATCAACCCAATTTGTGACACCCCTAGACACTACTAGTTACAATAGAATTCTCATTTCAATACCCGTCCCTTGGGATCCGACCTTTACTTGCCTCTTTACTAATTGTAGAGTTGTTTGTGAAGTATAAATTGTGTTTTGTATCGACCATTGACCAACGACCACATATGCTTAATTGTGAACACGAAATGGCCTCGATCAGCCGGCTACCTCAGCTAGTACTGTCCAGGGAGGTGGGCAGAAGACCAGTGGCAAGCTGTTTATGATGGAGAAGAAAGCAGCTGAGGATGATGCTCATGTTATCACTGGTACATTTCTTGTTAATGGTGTTTATACCTTTGTTTTGTTTGATTCGGGAGCGTCACAGTCGTTTGTATCTTCGAGTCATGTTAAACAGTTGGGTTTAAGTGAGTATGAGTCTGTAAGAGAGGAAGTTTTTATACCTTCGGGTGAGTCTGTATCGTGTGGGAGATTGTATAGGGGTGTATCCATGATAGTTGGGCAAGTTGATCTACCTGTAGATTTGCTAGAGTTTCCTTTAGATGGTTTTGAGATGATAGTCGAGATGGATTGGTTGGGAAAGCACAAAGCTAAGATAGATTGTCATCAAAAGAAAGTTTCTTTGAGAGGTCCTAAGGGGATTAGTGTGTCTTATCGTGGGTTTGTTGTCAAACCCAAAGTTAAGTTGATTGCAGCAGTGACCTTGAAGTCCTATCTGAGGAAGGGGTGCTCGTTGATCTTGTGCCATGTGAGGGATCACAGAGTGGAGAGTCCGACAATTGAGCAAATACTAGTTGTGGGAGAGTTTCCAGATGTCTTTCCAGAGGAGATTCCGGGGTTGCCACCGAAGAGGGAGATAGATTTCAGTGTTGAGCTGAAACTGGGGACGGGGCCAATCTCTAAGGCACCGTACCGGATGGGTCCTAAGGAGTTGGAAGAGCTAAGGAAGTAGTTAGATGATCTTATTGAGAGGGGATACATTAGACATAGTGTATCACCGTAGGGAGCACCAGTGTTGTTTGTGAAAAAGAAAGGTGGAAGCTTGAGGTTATGCATAGACTACAGGAAGCTGAACAGATTGAAAGTGAAGAACAAGTATCCTTTGCCAAGGATAGATGATTTGTTTGATCAGTTGAGTTGTGCAACAGTATTTTCTAAGATTGATTTAAGGTCGGGTTACCATCAGGTGAAGATTAGAGAAGAGGACATACCAAAGACAGCTTTCACGTCGAGGTATGGTCATTTTGAGTATGTGGTGATGCCGTTTGGGTTATCTAATGCACCAGCTGTGTTTATGGATTTGATGAACTGAGTCTTTAGTCAGTTCTTGGATAAGTTTGTGGTGGTTTTCATAGATGACATCTTAGTCTTTTCTAAGACTAAGGAGGAGCATCTGAGGATTGTGTTGCAGACCTTGAGGGAACATGAGTTGTATGGAAAGTTCTCCAAGTGTGAGTTTTGGTTAGAGGCGGTTGCTTTTCTGGGTCATGTGATTTCAAATAAGGGGGTAGCGGTGGATCCTGCAAAGATTGAGGTAGTTACCAAGTGGGAAGCACCAAATAATGTAGCTGACATCAGGAGTTTCTTGGGTTTAGCAGGATGTTATCGACGGTTCGTGAAAGATTTCTCCAAGATTGCTAGACCTATGACAACTTTGATGAGGAAAGAGAACAGGTTTCGTTGGGATGAAAGTTGTGAGACGGCGTTCCAAACATTAAAGGAGCATTTGACCACATCTCTAATCTTAGCATTGCCTGAAGGGAGTGAGAACTTTGAGGTGTATACGGATGTTTCAAAGAATGGGTTGGGTTGTGTGTTGATGTAGAATGGGAAAGTGATTGCCTATGCTTCTAGGCAATTGAAGCCTTATGAGGAGAATTATCCTACACATGATCTGGAGTTGGGTGCAGTTGTGTTTCCTCTTAAGATTTGGACACATTACCTATATGGGGCGACCTTTAAGGTATTTTCAGATCACAAGAGTCTCAAGTACATCTTCACTCAAAAGGAGTTGAACATGAGACAGAGGAGGTGGATGAAGTTGATTGGCGATTATGACATGGATATTATCTACCATGAAGGGAAAGCCAATGTGGTTGCAGATGCTTTGAGCAGGAAAAGTGTGCATTCTTTGTGCACAGCTATATCTTTGATGAGATTGAGAGATGAGGTGGGGAAGTTCGGGATACATACGATCCAGAAAGGGGATGCTGTGGGAGACTTGACAGTGCAACCTGATCTTTATGATGATATTCGCGGTAAACAGGTGTTGGATCCCAAGTTTGTGGAGTGGAGAGCTGGAGTAGAGAAAGGGACGGTGTCTAGATTCTCTATTCATATAGATGGTAGTTTGAGGTTTGATGGGAGGTGGTGTGTCCCTGATGATGGGGAGCTAAAAAAGATGATCATAACAGAGGCTCATTGTACACCATACTCGGTACATCAAGGTGGTGACAAGCTATACAAGGATTTGAAGAAGACTTTCTGGTGGCCTGGGATGAAGAAAGAAACAACTGAGTTTGTGGCTCGTTGTTTGACATGTCAAAGAGTGAAAGGGGAGCAGCGACGACCACAAGGTAAGATTCAGTCTCTTGAGGTACCTGAGTGGAAGTGGGAGTCCATTTCTATGGATTTTTTCGTGGGGTTTACCGAAGAGTCAATATGGTAACAACATGATATGGGTTATAGTGGCTCGACTAACGACCAAGTCAACTCATTTTGTGCCAATGCAAGATACATGGACTAAGGCACAGTTAGCTATGGCTTATATGAAGAATGTGCTGAGATTGCATGGGGTGCCTAAAGATATAGTGTCTGACATAGATTCGAGATTTATCTCACGAATTTGGAAAGAGTTGCAGGAGTCTTTGGGAACTACATTGAAGATGAGTACAACATTTCATCCTGCGATAGATGGCCAGACTGAGAGGACCATCAAGACTCTAGAGGATATGTTACGAGCTTGTGTTATGGATTTTGGTGGTAGCTGGGAACAGAGGTTAGATTTGATTGAGTTTTCTTGCAACAACAGCTATCACACCAGTATTGTCATGGAGCCATTTGAGGCTTTATATGGGAGAAGATGTAGGAGTCCGATTTGTTGGGACGATAGTGCTAAGGTAGTGGTTTTAGGACCAGAGATGGTACATGAGATGGTGGAGCAGATTAAGCTGATCAGACAGAGGATGAGAGCGGCCCAGGATCGACAAAAGAATTATGCTGATCTACATCGCAGGGATATAGAGTTTCAGGTTGGGGACAAGGTTCTTTTGAAAGTGTCTCCTATGCGTGAGGTCATGAGATTTGGTAAGAAAGGGAAGTTGAGTCAGAAGTTCATAGCACCATATGATATCTTAGACCGTGTTGGAGAGGTTGCTTATCGGTTGGCTTTGCCGTCGGCTTTGGATCGGGTACATAATGTGTTTCATGTGTCTTAGCTGCGGAAGTATGTTAGTGATCCATCACATGTGTTAGAGGTAGAGAAAATTGAGTTGGATGAGTCTTTGTCTTATCTTGAGGTGCCTAAACAGATTCTTGACCGAAAGGTTAGGAAAACTAGACATGGTGAGACAGTGTTGCTTAAGGTTCTTTGGTCTAATCATGAGGTTGAGGAGGCTACATGGGAGGCGGAGGAGGCCATGAGAGAGCGCTACCCGTCTCTTTTTGATCATGTATGTATGGTTACGGGGACGTAACCTTGTTTCTTTTAGGGGGTAGGAGATGGTCGCGAAGAGTTTTTACATGCTTTTATGTTGATTTTGACATAGTTAGTAGTTGTTTGAGTCGGGTTGAGTTTGGTTTGGTAAGTATGTTTTGGAGTTTTATGTTGAGTTTGTTTTTGTTGTTGTGTCGGGAGAGTGTTAGTGTGTTTTTGTTTTGTTGTGGTTTCAACTTCGGGGAAGAAGTTCTTTTTAAGGAGGGAAGACTGTAATACTACGGTTTTATGAGTCCTGGGTACTCTATCGAGTGGGGCTTACTCTATCGAGTAAGTATGTTTTGGTATAAGAAACAATAGTCTGCCTGTAGGGTACTCGATCGAGTAGCCTTGGCACTCGATCGAGTAAGTGGCACTCGATCGAGTACGTGACTTACTCGATCGAGTAAGTCGGTTATCGGGTGATATTTGACGGGTTTTGTTATTAATGCGGATTAATATATATAATACTCCGTCATCTTTTCCTAAACACTTTTACAGACCTAATACACAAAAAAGAGAGATTGCAAACTACGTTGTTCGATTCATTCGCATTATTGGCAAATCCCGCAGTTAGAGGTGTCGGATTCCTTTGTTCTTTATACCATTGTGATCCTTGCGTCAAGGGTAAGTTCTACGTACCATTTTTATAGCAATTGGTTAATGTTAGTTAAACCCTAATTTGGGAATTGGGGGTTTTTATGATTGTGTTGTTGTGGTAGTAATTGTATGAATATGTGTATAGGAGGAGGGTTTGTAGAAGAGAGATTTTTAGACAGCTGCTAGATTGTCTGATTTGTGATTGCATTCCAGGTAGGGTTTCCCTACTCAGTATTAATTACATGATGTGATTGGTGGTTTCGTTGTGATTGTTGTTAAAGTATATTGTTGGCAGTTATGACGGTTGTTGTTTATTATCGTTGATTGTTGTTGTTGTTGTATCTGTCTGTGATCTTCGGGGTGCGTCCCTGGCTGAGTGGAGTCACTTGCGGGAGTGGCTTCACGCCCTTGATTCGCCTTCTGTGGAACTCGCCACAGAAGGAATGTGCACATTAATGAACATGGGTTTATCGCTCGATGGAGATGAGCGGGGCTTAGGTGGGAACGGCTGCGGTCCCCCACTGGCGGTGTGGAGTACCTGTTGCGATGGGTACTCTGGCAGGACTACACACTTTAGTTACTACACACTTTAGTGTGTATTCAGTTATATGGATATTGATTGAGGAGTTTGGGGCTTGATGTGACGATTGAGCTGTTTGGCATATGTTTTATCGTGATTTGTTTTGTGTAATTAGTACTGACCCCGTTGTTTGTTTTAAAAAACTATGGTGATCTATTCGGGGATGGTGAGCAGTTTTTGAGCAGGTCTGATATGATGTATTTGGGCTAGCTAGGATGAGTCGTCACTTGGCATTAGAAGAGTCTTCCGCTGTGTCAGACGATATCTGTAGTTGTTCAGTTTTGCTAGTAAACAGTTTGGTTTTGGAATTGTATTTCATTTAACAGTTTTGGTTTGAGACATGTAATCACTTAAACTATATTTACTTTTAAAGTACGTTTCTTTATTGTCTTATGATATTCATTACCTCGGGTAACCGAAATGGTGACGTTCCTATACCTGAGTGGTCCTGGTAAGGCACTTGGAATATGGGGGTGTCACACATCTGCAAGGTCATGTTAGTAACACGTAGTTGACCCATATTTAGCTTTTTACAAATTGAATACGGCATAACACTAACACTAGCCCCTAAACTTTATCTATTGCAATACTACCAATATGACAAGGAATAGAGAAACTCCTTTGATCCTTAAGTTTAGGAGGTAAATTTGCTTGCAATGCGACGTTGTATTCTGCAGGGAGCGCGACCGTCTCCACTTTATTGAAGGGCCTCTTCTTTGTCAATATCTCCTTTAAAAACTTCGCATAAGCCGACACTTAAGTGACCAATTCAGTAAATGGCACACTAACTTGAAGATTCTTTACTACCTCCATGAATTTTCCAAACTCCTGATCAAGCTTTGACTTCTGTAATCGTTATGGAAAAGGTATTGTAAATTTAATCGGCTTGGCTTCTTTCACTTTACTCGATGTTTTTGAAACACCGTCCTCAGCCGGGGGGGGTTACTCGATCGAGTTTAGGGGTCACTCGATCGAGTACCCTATTGACAGGCTAATCGCACACCTAATCAAAGATAAACCAACTGGCCTAAATTAATGCAGTAGAGGAAGTCGGGATCGTATCCACAGAGAGACAAAATGTTCTAGTTGCTAATAATAAGTCCTTCTAAGTAACAAATTGGGGGGTTGTTTGATTGATTACTAAAACTAAAATAATGAAAGGAAAGAGAAATAAGGCGTAAGAAATTGAGTATAAAAATATAAGGAGAAATAGCTAGGACTGTCGGTTCATCACGGTCTAGAACAGCCAAAGGTAGCGTCTAAGGTCAGCATGAATACGGTCCGAAGGGTAATGAATAGGTCCTCTCAGTCCACTATTCACCCTAGAATACTTCTAATTTGCTCTCGCTCTAATTAGGGTAATCTATTGTTCGTAGCAAGTCTCTACCCTTTCTAATCTCTCGATCCAGGTCAAGGTTCAACAAAATGGACAATTAGTCACATGCATTCAATTAATTAAACCATAATTAAGATGCTACGATTAACAATTCAACGTAGTAAATATGCAAGCCTTAATATCCTATCAGAAAATCGTCATATAACCGTGAATCCCCTAGATCCTAGCATAAAGAAATTAGCTACGCATATTTAAATTTATGATAATAATAACAAGTATGATGATCAATTTAAACATGATAAAAAATTGACAAGAATTAATAAGAATAAAATAAACGAGATTAAAAAAAAGGAAAAGAACAGATAAGAAGAAAGAATAAAAGAAGCACGAAGATTAATTGATTACCGAATGAAAGGAGAAAGATTACAAGTTTTCAGATCCAAAACTTGAAAGCAAAAGCAACGTGAAAGAGCGTTTAAGCAATATGAAAGATAACCTAATAATGTTTACTAAACCTCTCTTAAATAATATGAGGAGTAATGGGCCGAAATTATGAAGCATATTTCGACCAAACTGGAGATAAGTCGATCAACCAAGAGGAACAGTTGATCAAATTTTTATCGTCGCGCAATTCCTGCAATGCGCAGTAAACTTCAAACGACCGCCATCTCTTCGTTAATTACTTAAGAAAATCAAGCGTTTTCGGTGGCATTGAAAAGCTAACAGAAGAAGCTTTCACCTCCAATTTGAATCAATTGATTATCATTTGTAGAACTCGAGTTATGGCTCTTCAAAGTAGGCACTAGTAATGTGAAGCTCGTCTTTTGCTCGTTAAGCTTCCTTACTTCACTAAGGACTCCAAAAAGAGTGGTTTCCATGCTCATTTCGGACCAAGGCCAAGATTGCAAGCTTTAGTGACGAGTTTTAGCTTTTTTGCACATACTCGGGCCTATAACCTGCATAAAACACAACACGACCCAAAGTAGCCAAAACAAGGGAGAATAGTAGATAACGCTACTCAATAATGCATAGAAATGCGTGCAAAACGATAGAATAAGTGTATAAATAAAGCACGCATCAAACCTCCCCAAACCAAACCCTTACTTGTCCCCAAGCAAGCAATAGACACAAGACATAAAAGGGGACTAATGGAACGGTATACAAACTCAGAGCTGCCTATGCTTTTGTCTCGCCTAAACCGTTTAATGCAATAAATCAACACCGTTTAATGTGGCTTTACCTCCACATTTCCATGTGCAAACGAGTTAAACTTTGATTTATTGCATTAAACTTTGAACCATTTAATGCAATAAATCAACACCATATATCGGTCTCTCATGACTCATTTAAAGAATATGGTGAGTATATTGTAAGATAGAAAGAAATGAAGCCACACTCCTAACTGCGTCCTATAAGAACATGCATGCAATTTAACATGATAAGCACATTTATCGACCATACATAAGCATTCCAACCAAACTGGACCAAGAAACATGCCGAGGGCTTACAAAATATGTGAAGTGAGGTAATCGGGTGAAAAGGGACAAAATAAATTATGGAAATGTGGAGGTAAAGCCAAGCTAGTACGACCATTGCCAAAATAGACAGCTCATTCCGCTTATAAACCAACCTTGTTAAGAAATTAAAACAATGCCAACACGGCAACTGTGGGATTTATCTGTATGCATCCCTTTAAATATAAGGACTATAACGAATTAATCATGATGAAAGCATGTCATAAAATAAATTTCATAAACAAAAAGGGTAAAGAGATGACGAAATAACCTTCGGTCCTAGCTAATTCGGCCTATGAACAATATCGCAATGATATTCTCCTATCAGTTGCACCCAAGATGCTCCGATAAAAGCCCTTTGATTTTGCTAGAATCGATTCCTAAATTTTCTGAAAAATTTTAGGTTATTTTTGTGTTTTTTCTGATGAGAGGAGGCAAGAAGCAGTGAAAAATTAGGTTAGGATTATTAGGGTAGAACAATGAGCTCCCTCTTCCTCTTATTCTAACCGAAAAAGAGGAGTGAATGGGGAGATATTTTTACCCTCCTAATTTTCGGCCCAATGCTAACCGAAATAGGAGAGATCCATTTCTCTTTTTTCGGTTTTTCCAAAAAATGTATAAAATGTGTTAAATTGTCATCTAGTGAGGATCGAACCCATGACCTCTTGGTTTGAGTACCCTCATTATTACCACTATGACACATTCATCTTGTTGATATTAAATATAACCAATTACATTTAATTACGAATTAACAGATTAATTCGTCCAAGCTAACATTACATACATTTAATTAAATATAACTTATTATATTCAATTTACGAATTGACATTAATTAAATCTCAACTAATATTATTTAATCTTCATTAAATAATTGTCTCATCAACACATTGACGAACTGTTTAGTCATATAAGGCATCAATGTGATTATATTTCTATAACCACATCTCTCAAACACATCCTATAGGTGTGACCTTTAGGGACCAGTTAATCACCGCCATCTGTATGATAATAACGTCAAACTTTCTAGCAAGCCAACCGTTATTAGGTAATCGTTAATCAACTGATTAAAATACGAAGTATACCCTTGTGAACCTGTAAGAGATTTACAAATGTTATCACACTAATTTGTGGAGGACACAAGCTCCAACAAACTCCCACTTGTCCTCACAAGTGTATGTGCGATAACCGATTCTCATATCGTAAAATTTCTCCCACTCAATATAAAACAATTTGCAAATCCGTATTCACAAAGGTCGTATTTTTCAAGCGATCATCATCAAGAGTGGTTTCCCCGACTAGAGAGTAACTTAACTGATAAACGAATCAACATTCGAGCATGGCCATGCATTTCAGTTACAACTCCTCGAGTGGCCCTTAGAAATAACTATACCTGATAAGGGTTGGATATTTTCCTCAACTCGAATCCTGCAGATGTAAGCACGGTATGAAATGACCCGAGAAAAAATCTACTTAGCCTCCGATTCGGCGCAGACCGTGAGAAAGAAACCAAAGTCACCCAAAAACTGCCTTAATCTCAAGAGACAGTCGATAGTCAAAAGAAACGACTCTAGGAACACAATGGATGTCCTATCCACGACCTGGCACCGAATGTTTTTAAACATTTAGGACTCCATTACGTTGTCACAAAAAGTTGTCCTACGAGGTATCGTTATAATCTCGCATCTCGTGATCGATCGTCAACCGTTTGACTTATGGCTCGTTGAACCCACCATCAATCGACTGCTCAATATAATAGCCGGAGTTATCAGCTCACATTGGCGATTACGGACCAAAAACAAATATAATGTAATTCAGTTCACTTTGTGGCGTTCAATGTTGTCAATACAATCCACATGAAAAACAAAATATTATAATAAAACGATGAAGTTATAAATAGTATATGAAAAAGATAATGTATCAAATCCATAATCAAGTACTAAAACTCAGGAACACGTTTAATTCCCATGGAAATAACGTGCCCTACATGCTTATCATAATTCAACGGTTTAGTGAGAGGATCCGCGATGTTATCATCCGTCGCAATCTTGTCAATCACTATCTCTTCTTGCTCCACGTAATCACGGATCAGGTGAGCTTTCCGATGTACATGTCTAGATTTGTTGCTAGACTTTGGCTCCTTAGCCTGGAAGATGGCACCTCTATTGTCACAATAGATGGTGATCGGGTCATTCGAACTAGGAACTACCGAAAGTCCTTGTAAGAATTGACGCATCCATATCGCTTCCTTTGCTGCCTCCGAAGCGGCATAGTACTCGGATTCAGTAGTAGAATCTGCTACAACACTCAGTTTGGAACTCTTCCAGCTGACCGCAACACCATTAAGAGTGAAGACGAATCTAAACTGAGATTTCTAATCATCTCGATCCGTTTGGAAGCTAGCATCTGCGTAACCGATTGCGCATAGCTTAGTATCTCCTCCATAAGTCAATACCCTATCCTTACTCCTCCGTAGGTACTTGAGGATATTTTTAACAGCTATCCAATGTGTTTCACCTGGATTCTTTTGGTACCGACTCGTCATACTCAATGCATATGCCACGTCTGGACGTGTGCATATCATGGCATACATGATTGATCCTATTGCAGATGCATAAGGAACACGACTCATGCGCTCAATCCCTTCAGGCGTCGTGGGTGACTGAGACTTGCTCAACTACATCCCAGTCGTCATTGGAAGGTTCCCCTTCTTGGAGTTGGTCATGCTGAACTTCTCAAGAATCTTATCCAAATAAGACTCCTGACTAAGTGATAACGTCCGTTGTGATCTATCTCGGTAGATACGGATTCCCAAAATGCGCTGTGCCTCACCCAGATCTTTCATCTGGAAATGGTTCTTCAACCATCCTTTAAACGAAGATAGGAGAGGAATGTCATTCCCAATCAAGAGTATGTCATCGACATACAATATCAAGAATACAATCTTACTCCCACTCGACTTGGTATATAAGCATGGTTCCTCGATCGATCGAGTAAAACCATACTCTTTTATCACCTGGTCGAAACGATGATTCTAACTCCGAGAAGCTTGCTTAAGTCCATAAATGGAACGCTTAAGCTTGCATACTTTCTTAGGATGTTCAGGATCTATGAAACCTTCGGGTTGCATCATGTACAACTCTTCCTCCAAATAACCATTTAAGAAGGCGGTTTTTACATCCATTTGCCAAATTTCATAGTCATGAAAGGCGGCAATCGCTAAGATTGTCCGAATGGAACGTAGCATTACTACAGGTGAAAAAATCTCATCATAATGCAATCCGTGCACTTGAGTGAAACCTTTTGCCACTAGTCGTGCCTTATAGGTATCTGGTTGCGCCTCTACAGAACGCTTTATTTTGTAAAGCCATTTGCACTGTAGAGGTTTTACCTTATTAGGTAAATCAACTAGATCCCACACGTCATTCTCATACATGGAGTCCATCTCGGATTGCATGGCTTCGAGCCATAGCTTTGAGTCGGAACAGGTCATAGCACCTTTATAGGTAGCGGGTTCATTACTCTCTAGGAGTAAAACGTCATTCTCCTCGACCATACCAATGTATCTGTCCGGAGGATGAGAGACTCTACCCGACCTCCTAGGTTCCTCAGGAATACTAACCGTATCATTAGTTGGAGGAACCACTTCCTCCATCTGTTCCTCGGTTGTTGGTTCTGGAATCTCAGACAACTCTAAGGTTCTATTACTCATCTTGTTCTCGAGAAATTCTTTCTCTAAGAACGTCGCACTAGCCGCAACAAAAACTCGATGTTCGGTAGGCGAATAGAAGTAATGACCAAATGTCCCTTTTGGATAAACTATAAAGTATGTCTTGACCGATCGCGGGCCGAGCTTATCCTCGTGTCTCCACTTGACATAAGCCTCGCACCCCCAAACCCGAATAAAGGACAAGTTAGGGACCGTTCCCTTCCACATTTCATATGGAGTCTTGTCGACAGCTTTAGTCGGACTTCGGTTAAGTATAAGAGCAGCTGACAAAAGAGCATAACCCCATAATGAATCAGGCACTTTCGTGTGACTCATCATGGATCGAACCATATCCAGTAAGGTTCGATTTCTCCGTTCGGACACACCATTTAATTCAGGTCGGTGTTCCAGGTGGAGTTAACTATAGAACAATTCCACAGTCTTTAAGGTGTTGATCAAACTCATTTGAAAGATATTCGCCACCCCGATCTGAACGGAGTGCTTTAACCTTTCTACCCAGTTGGTTCTGAACCCTGTTCTGGTATTCCTTGAATTTCTCAAAGGACTCACTTTTATGCTTCATTAAGTAGACATATCCGTATCTACTCAAATCGTCCGTGAAAGTGATAAAATATCTATAGCCATCTCTAGCGATAATGGACATAGGTCCACAAACATCAGTATGTATGAGTCCTAATAGGTCACTAGCGCGCATTCCAACACCTTTGAAGGAAATTCGAGTCATCTTGCCAATGAGACATGATTCACACGTACCATATGTAGAAAAATCGAATGCGGGAATAGTCCCATTATCGACGAGTTTCTTCACGCGTTTCTCATTTATGTGTCCCATTCGACAATGCCATAGATAGGTTTGATCTTTGTCACCAACCTTTATTTTCTTATTATTCACGTGTAATACTTCCGTGGTTTGGTCTAAGATGTAAATTCCATTCATGGAAACTGCTTTGCCATAAATCATTTCATTGAAAGAGAAAATACAGCTATTATCCTTTATTGAAAATGCAAAACCGTCTTTAGCAAGTACGGAAACTGAAATAATGTTCTTAGACAAACAGGGTACATAGTAACAGTTATTTAAAAATAACTCAAAACCATTAGGGAGTTGGATTACATATGTTCCCTTTGAGACAGCAGCAACTCGTGCTCCATTCCCGACTCGCAGGTCCACATCACCTTTTTCGAGAGGTATGATGTTCTTTAGGCCTTGCAAATGATTACACAGATGAGAACCACAACCAGTATCAAGTACCCAAGTTCCGAAACTTGCATGGTTAATCTCAATCATATGAATATAAGATGACATACCAACAGGAACAACGCGGCCTGCTTTGATGTCCTCACGGTAGACGGGACAGTTCCTCCTCCAATGTCCAGTCTTGTGACAATGGTGGTACTCTATGTCACCGCCCTTGCTCTTTGCCTTGCCCTGTGAGCCACTGGTCTCATCAGGCGCACTCTTACCGTTTCCTGGCTTCTTAAACTTTGGCTTACCTACAGCTAGGTCGCCATGAGCCTTGCCCTTACCTTTACCCTTGTTGTAAATTGTGAGAACATCCTGCTTCATGCTCCCACTCAATTTCATATCCTTCTCGGTCTGTACGAGAAGGGAGTGTAGCTCATGAGGACTCTTTTTCAAGTCATTCATGTAGTAGTTCACCCTGAAAAGGGCAAAACCATCGTGAAGAGAATGAAGCATTCGGTCAATGATAATGCTCTTACTGATTTTACAATTCAGTGCCTCCAGCTTCTCGACATGCTCAATCATGTTAAGAATGTGTGGGCTAACCGGTTGGCCCTTTTGGAGTTTCGCATCAAAGAAGCGACAGGTATGCTCATAAGTAACGATTCTCGGCGCCTTTGAGAATTCGTTAGTGAGCGTGGTGAAAATCTTGTTTGCACCTTGGGCAATGAAGCGTCTCTGCAAATTGGTTTCCATTGCAAAGATGAGTACGTTCTTTATCGCACCCGCTTTCATAACGAAATCACTATAAGCGAGTGACTCGTTGACTCCTGCATTGGGGCCTGGTTTACCGGTATTGGCTCGATTAAGTACCGAGCTTACCGTCGCAATGGCAAAGATTCCGTAGTGCCGCCTCCCAATCCGCAAAGTTGGACCCGTCATTTTTCAGACGTGTGAACCGATTCATGTTGTCCATAAAAACTTTCAGCCAGGACGCGCGATCAAGTGTGGCACTTGGCATTGGGATTTCGTTATTTCCAGCCATTTGTTGTAACAGTAAAATTAACGTGTTCTACACTGCGAAAAGAAAATTGAATAATAAGCCTATGCATCGATTTGATTTTTAAGTCTAATGCAATACTGTTATAACGCGAAGACTCATGCATTTATCCAATTGACCTTCCTCAAGAATTATATAAATGATCCCAAGACTCAATTTCTGTAAATTGATAAACCCACCTCTTGGCTAATTCTATCTTTTGAATTCTTGGTCGATAAATTTCTGTAAATTCTATCTTTAGTCCATTATAATCACGAGAAACTCTTCGGACTTTAATGTTGAGATAAACTAAGTCAACACAAACTACTTACCCAACGTAGAAGGGGTCATATTATGCCTACCGACGAAGAAGGGATTCATAGTTGTTTGCCCTTATAAAGACTAATCTCAATTTCCGTTTTAGAGGAAGATCCGATCAACTTTATTTTAATTCATTTTAAGTGAACTAATATCTAGCATGCGTGAATGAATAAACTATGGTGATGGCTTAATAAGTATGTGACATCTGTATGTCCATGAAAACTTACATAAAATCTATATGAGTCAATTTTCATGCATTTTAGTAGTAGGTGGTTTGGTTTAGGCGGAATATGATGCATTAACTAGCATGTGAATGAAAAACAATAAGAATAGTAAAATGTAAAAACAATAATAGAGTCCTAGCTAGTGTGGCCTATCCTATCAAAATGAACATAAATACAAGTTTGGAATCCATCCTTGGACCCGAGAAGCTTGTCTTGATGTTCCATCTTGATCCATGTAGCGGGAGTGAGCTCCAACCTCCATCTTTAGTCTTCTTTGAAATTACAATAAATAAAATTACATAATAAACCTATTAATTACATTCTAATTTCAAAAACCCAAAACTAAAGAAATAAAAAAAGGAGATTCGAGATCTCATAATTACATAAAAATTATGTTTCCTTCATTACGAAAACATAATTTGACTAAGGCCACACTAAGCATTACAAATTACAACCGATTGCAAAAAAATACGTAAATAAATTCATTCAACGATTCATTTAACAAAAATAAAATGCATCAACTAAAAATAAATTAAACATACATGACACAATTCCTTAATTATGTTGATTAATTTATCCAAACCACCTATTTAAATTAAATTAAGTGACAATTCCTCAATTAATCACATTAATTTCAATCTTAATTCATATTAAACTTGTAATATGAATTTAATCCATCAATATTTTAAACTGCTTTAAAATAATTAGGTATCTTTAAATTGTGAACCGTTTCACAATAACTAATTGGCCAAAAACAACAAATTTTTTCTTTTTTTTATAAAAGTTCTCGGCATAACTAAGGAAAAACAAAACAAGCCTTCTTTTTTTTCGGCAATATCAGCAAAAACAAAAAAAACAGCCCGTTTCTTATTTTATACACGGTTTTATCTGTAAAAACCGAAACAATTTTTTTTTTTTTTAAATTCTGTCCCCTGTGAACAGTAACACGTGAACAGTAACAAGGAAAAAAAATTTCTTTTCTCGGATGCTTTTCAAAACGGCATAAACAAAAACATCCGCAAAAAAAACTTTAATCGGTTTTTCAGGGAAAACCGAAAGAAAAAAAAACAGATTTTTTTTTAAGTACTGTTCATCCGTGAACAGTACGAAAACGAAAAAAAAAAAAAAATTCCACGGCTCAAAAAAAAAAAAATCCAGCTGATTACCTTTTTTTTTTTTTTTTTTTTTTTTTTTTTTCGCAAACCCTATTTATTGTTTACAAACAATTTTATGAAAATTATCAAAATTAAAATTTGTGGCCTTGGCTCTGATACCACTTGTGGGATTTATCTGTATGCATCCCTTTAAATATAAGGACTATAACGAATTATTCATGATGAAGGCATGTCATAAAATAAATTGCATAAACAAAAAGGGTAAAGAGATGACGAAATAACCTTCGGTCCTAGCTAATTCGGCCTATGAACAATATCGCAATGATATTCTCCTATCAGTTGCACCCAAGATGCTCCGAGAAAAGCCCTTTGATTTTGCTAAAATCGATTCCTAAATTTTCTGGAAAATTTTAGGTTATTTTTGTGTTTTTTCTGATGAGAGGAGGCAAGAAGCAGTGAAAAATTAGGTTAGGATTATTAGGGTAGAACAATGAGCTCCCTCTTCCTCTTATTCTAACCGAAAAAGAGGAGTGAATGGGGAGATATTTTTACCCTCCCAATTTTCGGCCCAATGCTAACCGAAATAAGAGAGATCCATTTCTCTTTTTTTCGTTTTTTCCAAAAATGTATAAAATTTGTTAAATTGTCATCTAGTGAGGATCGAACCCATGACCTCTTGGTTTGAGTACCCTCACTATTACCACTATGACACATTCATCTTGTTGATATTAAATATAACCGATTACATTTAATTACGAATTAACAGATTAATTCGTCCAAGCTAACATTACATACATTTAATTAAATATAACTTATTATATTCAATTTACGAATTGACAGTTAATTCGTCTCAACTAATATTATTTAATCTTCATTAAATAATTTTCTCATCAACACATTGACTAACTGTTTAGTCATATAAGGCATCAATGTGATTATATTTCTATAACCACATCTCTCAAACACATCCTATAGGTGTGACCTTTAGGGACCAGTTGATCACCGCCATCTGTATAATAATAACGTCAAACTTTCTAGCAAGCCAACCGTTATTAGGTAATCGTTAATCAACTGATTAAAATACGAAGTATACCCTTGTGAACCTGTAAGAGATTTACAAATGTTATCACACTAATTTGTGGAGGACACAAGCTCCAACAGCAACAACTTATTCACGACATCGAAACTTTCTTTTGATTTTTTGTTCTTCACAATCAGCTCTCCTTTTTTTTTCTTTTCTCTTTTTTTTTCGAATTTCCTTTTTTTTCTTTTTCTTACTGATTTTTTTTTCAACTTCTCTCTTTTTTGTTTGTTTTATTTTCTCCCTTCTCATTTCAACCCTCTTCTTATGACCAATATAGAATACCAAAATGAAAATTAAACACATAACATATTGACGATCAAACTAGCTCGACAAAGGTAGGCTTAATTTGGATTGTAGTTGATAAACGGGTCAAAATAGGCCATTTGGCTAGTGAAGTTCAAGGGTAAAAGACGAGTAAAAGGATTTGCCTCTCCACATGTGTCACCACCACTAACCGAATGCATATAGGTACTAAGAGATAAATGTCATGCTTATGCAATTTGATGCTACATGTCTTATAAGGAGTACTACTCTTATCCTAAAATGAAACCGATCATGGATGTCACCGATTTAATAAGGCTCTAATTCCTTAGAAATTTTGAGTAGGTTGCCGATATTAAGTCAAGTCTATTCGTTCAGTAAAGCTAATCAAAAACTCGTATATTATGCAATGATTGTACAAGAGAGGCACTGACAATGCAAGGCTTGGGCTAGAAATAAAAGCATGGACGCGGTTTCATCATTGTTATCCAACCGTTCCGACTCGACCTAAATGCAAAAGTAGACATGTTTTTGTATTTTTTTTCAAAATTTTCAAAATTATCAATTTTTTTGGTTTTTTTATTATTAAAGTAAGAAAAATGCATACGGAAATGCAAGAAATATGCAAACAGAAATGCAATAAATATGTAGACGGATGCAAACAGACAGATGCATACCCTCCCCAAACCAAATCACACAATGTCCTCATTGTGTTCAGCAAACAACCATCAGCAACAAATAATATGGGAAAAGGGATATGCGAAACGAGATGAAAACAATTAAAGTAAAGCAGAAGAAAGGGAAACTTACAATGTTATAAAGAGTGACCTCCCCAAACCAGCCAGCAACAAGGGGAGGTCGCACAAGCCGGGTTGCCTCCCAGTTAGCGCTGGTTTCAGATAGGTCCCGCATGATCTTTTTAGCTTAACAAATAATTACCCACAAATGTGCATAATCAAAACAACTCAGAACTCTCAAAAGTCGGTCAAAAATCTGCGCATGTGCTACACAAAAGCAAGTAGGACCAACATATAATGTGAGCATATAAAACTAAGGTTAGGGACCATCTCAGCTTGCTGGAATTTCTTTGACAATTCTCATAGCAATCCACCAAATTATACCACCCATCAGCTAAGCATGGACCATCAAAGCTCAAACCATAAGGCACCAAAGACAAACAACCGACTCCCATATCAACAACATGCTTAGTCGGGTATTCTTTGTGAAGTGGAGGAGTCAAATGTGCAACAGGAGAAGGTAGGTAGTCATCCCAAATACAAGGGGTGGTAAAGTCAATTGTGTCAGCGGGTTCTCCCGTAATAAGCTCATCTATTATATCGTCATATGTGTCCCATTTGACCTGAAGACCTTCCAATCGCACATCCTCACTCTATTTATTGCAGGACTCGTCACAAAAGGGGTTCTTTAGGAGGCCCGTCAAGCCTTCCTCACGTGGCTCACTATTTTTAAAATTGTCATAGAGGGGATCTAAATTATTCTCAAAGAAGGGGTTATCAACTGAGCATATGGTCTCCTCCTCTATGTTTCCGTCCATATCTTTTTCATTTAAAATGGTTTCTATGGTCTCACCCACGCCCTCATCCATGTCTGACTGAAATGAGAAAGTGGGTTTAATGCATTCAAGAGCAAGCCATTCAAAGAAAAAAAGGACATCTTGAATATTCTTACCACCATAATCTCCCATACCTATGGATTCAATACAGGTTTGGGTTTGTTCGTTTATACCTCTTATGATGGTAAGGCACACAGTAAGCCACGGTAATGTGCATTCGCATTTATGAGAATGGATCCAGCCATTCCATCTAGCATGTAATCATAGAAGTTCTCATCTTCACCCTGTGGAAACTGGATAGAAATCATTAGAACGGTCTCAAGGAACTCAAGTTCCATGCGACAAAAGACAAACTAAATTAAAAGTAAATAATATAACACTGTCTCCCTGGCAACGGCGCCAAAATTTGATAGGCTAATCGCACAAAAACCAACTGGCCTAAACTAATGCAGTAGAGGAAGTCGGGATCGTACCCGCAGGGAGACAAAATGTTCTAGTTGCTAATAATAAGTCCGTCTAAGTAACAAATTGGGAGGTTGTTTGATTGATTACTAAAACTAAAATAATGAAAGGAAAGAGAAATAAGGCGTAAGAAATTGAGTCTAAAAATATGAGGAGAAATAGCTAGGATTGTCGGTTCACCACGGTCTACAACGGCCAAAGGTAGGGTCTAAGGTTAGCATGAAAACGGTCTGAAGAGTAATGAACAGGTCCTCTCGGTCCATTATTCACCCTAGAATACTTCTAATTTTCTCTCGCTCTAATTAGGGAAATCTATTGTTCGTAGCAAGTCTCTACCCTTTCCAATCTCTCGATCCAGGTCAAGGTTCAACAAAATGGTCAATTAATCACATGCATGTAATTAATTAAGCCATAATTAAGATGCTATGATTAACAATTCAACGTAGTAAATATGCAAGCCTTAATATCCTATCAGAAAATCGTTATATAACCGTGGATCCCATAGATCCTAGCATAAATAAATTAGCTACGCATATTTAAATTTATGATAACAATAACAAGTATGATGATCTATTTAAGCATGATAAACAATTGACAAGAATTAATAAGCATAAAATAAACGAGATTAAAAAAAAGGAAAAGAACAAATAAGAAGAAAGAATAAAAGAAGCACGAAGATTAATTGATTACCGAATGAAAGGAGAAAGATTACAAGTTTTCAGAACCAAAACTTGAAAGCAAAAGCAACGTGAAAGAGAGTTTAAGCAATATGAAAGATAATCTAATAATGTTTACTAAGTCTCTTTTAAATAATATGAGGAGTAATGGGCCAAAACTATAAAGCATATTTCGACCTAACAGGAGATAAGTCGATCGACCAAAAGGAACAGTCGATCGACTTTTTGTCGTCGCGCAATTCCTGCAATGCTCAGTGAACTTCAAACGGCCTCCATTTCTTCGTTACTTGAGTAAATCAAGCATTTTTGGTGGCGTTGGAAAGCTAAGTGAATAAGCTTTCAACTACAATTTTAATCATTTGATTATAATTTGTAGAATTTGAGTTATGGCTTTTTAAAGTAGGCACCAGAAATGTGAAGCTCGTCTTTTGCTCGTTAAGCTTCCTTACTTCACTAAGGACTTCAAAAAGGGTGGTTTCCATGCTTATTTCGTTCCAAGGCCAAGATTGCAAGCTTTAGTGATGGGTGTTAGCTTGTTTGCACATACTCGGACCTATAACCTGCATAAAACACAACACGACCCAAAGTAGCCAAAACAAGGGAGAATAGTAGATAACGCTGCTCAATAATGCCTAGAAATGCGTGCAAAACGATAGAATAAGTGTATAAATAAAGCACGCATCACCTATTTTCTTCAATTACCGTACCTGAAAAGCGCGAAATAACAACTTTGGGGGGGGGGGGTGTACTCGATCGAGTACACATTGTTCTTCCTGTTGTTTCGTCTTTCCTCTTACCTCGTGTTTTATCTTTGCTCAATTCATTCTCGTCATCACTCAACTTCAGGTTACCCAATTCCTTTGGATGCATGTAGGGGACCTCATCTTCAACAATAGGCATCTCCTGTAGATACCTCATTTCTGCACCTCCCGCAAACCACCCGGTGATGATTGGGCCGCATGTTTGGTACGCGGAACGATTTGTAACAATTCGTAAGTTTATCGTCAAATGATCGCTCAAACATTTATGTCTACCTCTTAAATGTCATCTACGTGCCTATACGGTCGTTTTGGCAATAATTAGAGTACATCTGGAGTCCGGGCCTAAAACCGTCTTCATTTTCTGAGAACCATTAAAATGCCGAGTCGGAATGTTCTGGAATGTTCCGGATATTTCTATTCCATATTTTATAAATCTTTTAGTCTTTGGTAAACAATTTCCCGTAATATTCACACAAAATATTAAGGAAAACCAAATTATTCCGTTATTCCATAAACTAAACACGGATATCTTTCTTCCGCAAGAGGAAACCGCTTGGGAATAAACGCAGCAGGTGCTGCGCCTCTTCCAAGAGACACAGTGTCTGCTGCGCCTCTCCCCAAGTCCTTTTCTGCGTATTTTTCGTATCTTTTCGAGATTCACTTCCAAAGTTTCTCCGAAAAACCCTACTTCCTCCACGTGATTAGTATAAATAGAGACCTTCGGTCTCTCATATTTCTCACGCGAGTGTCCGCCCTTCTCTTCTCCCTTTGCATTCTAGACCACGTTCTTACTTTTTTGGCGCCTACGTGCTGGAACATTCGACCACGTAAGCTCTGATCCTTCTGAGTACCAGCCTCGTTTTGCATGACCGACCAATTTGACCAACTCCACCATAATTAACTTTAATAAATCTTAATCGTTTTCCTCTTACGAGGGCACTTTCGTCTACATTCGAGTCGAGCATCACTAATCGTAAACTTAGTTCATCTCGTTTCGTCAAACATGTAAGTCTGAGGGTGTAAATCTCTCTTTTATTCATTGTTATTCATTTTTTGTAATCATATTGTAAGATTTATGTCGAAAGTACAATTAAAACCGATTTCTAAAACCCTTTGTTTAAAACCCTTTTTATGGATTATTAGAGGACAACCGTCGAGAAAGGACGCAGCAACTGCTGCGCCTCTTCGAAGGGACGCAGTACCTACTGCGCCTCTTCGTGAGGCTGCTGCAGTTCCTGCTTCCTTTCTTCTTCCTTCGTCTTTCGTTGATTCGTTTATTTTTCTTTTGTTTTCATTTGTTCCTTGTTTTAATATAACAATCTGAACATAATAATTTGACATATAAATTGTTCATCACCATTAGTAATTAGTTCATCTCATTAATTCCCGTCTTAAATCCCAAGTAATTAATATTTGCGGGTTTTCGTCATTGAAGTTAAATCCGGGTTGTAGAAATTCGATTCATTCATATTGGGTTTCTGGAATTCGATCTTTGATATATGCTCACCTGTTTATTATCATATTCATCATTAGTCCGTCATTAATTCATCGTATTTAACCTAATTAATTTGTTTAGTTTATTAATTTGTTAATTAACCTCATTAATCTTGTATAATTAGTTCTAATTAGTTTTATCCGTGTTTTATCGTTTTCATGACCATCAATCACCTGTAAATAATCTATTAATCACTTTTATCCGAGTAAATAATACTAATCAAGCGTTTAAATCACCAACGAACATTAACGACTTGCAATTCCGGCTTCACAACCAGAACTAAGCCAAGGAACAGACGCGGCGACTGCTGCGCCTCTTCCAGAGGGCGCAGCTCTGCTGCGCCTGTTCCTGGCTGATTTCTGTCTCTGAACTCCCGTGTTGCCTTGACCTAGTTTAATTACGTATTTAATTAACTATTAATCGTATTATCGCCCCTAATTCCTGTTCGTTAATTTAATTTATTTATTCTTTCTATTCTAAATTATCCGTTTTAGATGTATTTTCGACATAAATCATTAAACCCGAAGTAATTATTGTAATTTTCATTATTGTAATTTCCTTTATTGTATTTATCATTGTACTTTATTATTGCTTGTATGCTTTCACATGTAATTGAACTTTAATCCCGATTCGACATTAATTGTATGACAAATTACTTGTTTACCGACTTAGTCTAATTTTTCACATGCTAGGATTAATTCTATAGATGTTGCATTGCATGCATATAATCGACAATATATCGAGTATATATAATGTCCCTAATCATTAGTAGAGGCCGCTATCGAGGCGGGCGGGATTAGGTGTTCGATCAAAAGAGCTTCCTAATATGTACCCTCACCCCTTACTCCAGATCTCTGTGAACATCCGTTTTCATTGGCATCCACGAGAGTCATTCTAGACATAGAATGCTAAGGGTAACGAGTTCTTGGTGTTCATGTCACTACTTTGTGTCTTGACATGGCACGACGTATTCGAACGGTTTCCAATTTTCCACAATAAATTGGTGGCGACTCCACAAATGCAAACTCTTGTTTCCCAAGCGCCCCCGTGGGCCCATGTCCACAGTTTGGCGACTCCGCTGGGGATAATACACTTACGTGTAGCCAAAAGGGTGAAACTTGAACAAGGTTAGGGAATAGTTTGTACAAGACAATTGTCGATTTTCATAACTCGGTCTTCCTAGATCGTTTTATTCGGCCTTCCTAGGCCCAACCCAACCCATTCGACCAATCGTCCCGTCTAAACGGTCCTAATTCTTATTTGGGCCTAAGGATGGATAGCGATTGACGTCATCCATACCATGGTGCTTACTCTTGTTTGTATTAAGGACTTTCACTACTTGAGGAAATGGACTAGGAATCGACCTTACTCTTGTTTGGTACGAGCCTCTCCACAGACTTCGGGTTTGATTGTTCGGTATGGCAACCCACCCTTTAAACCAAAACCCATTTAAATGCACTCAGCATCCCGTTATAATGCTTGTATATTGTTTGTACCATACGTGATCACCCTTTTCTAAACAAAACCATGACGATTTTTGTAAAGTTCAAAATCCTTCTTTAACATGTAAAATTTCGAATTTGGGCCTACTGTTAGCGCAAAACAAGCCGAAACTCTGTCCAATTGTCGAGTCAAAATTCGGGCCTCAAAACCCATTTCAAAACCTCACTTCGAGTCCACTTCTACAACTACACTAAAGTTGACTAGGACCAACATTTTTCAAACTCTGTCATTTCCTCAAAACTCACTGACACAAGTGGCACACTCCCACTTCACGAGTCCAAACATTTCTTTTCAAGTAAGTGTTCTAGAGTGGTCGATCGTGTTATGATTCGTCGTCGGTCTCTTATTCAGTTTCCAAGATGCCTGGAACAAGCGACGTGAACTTCAATCAACTCCAGGATAGTAATGATCAAATCCTAACCGCGCTAGCTCGTCTCCAAGTTACTCAAGACCAGGTGTATGATCGCCTTGACACCATTGAGGGCCGAATATATGCCGTGGAAACGAGGATGCCTCCTCGTGAAAGTGAAATCACCGATGACTTCATGAATGACTTCGGGGACGAAAACCCTCCCATGAGTATGACTGCAGCTGAGAAACGACTCCAATACTTAAAGGAGCAATTGATGTATCTTAAAGGGGATGACATTTATAGGGAGAATAATAGCAAGTATGAGGCCGTGAGTTCCAAGTTGCCAACCAACTTCAATATGACGGATATCCCTAAATTCAAGGGGCATGAAAACCCTTTGAACCATATATGTGCCTTCAAGGATTACATGTCTATCAAAGGCATTAAACCCGAGATGTTCTTAAGGATAATCTTTCCTTCATCTCTTGACACCATCCCAAAACAATGGTTCTATTCGCTAGATCACAAGAAAATCGCCACTTGGGACGATGCCGCAATCGAGTTTGTTAAACAATATGCAGATAATGCTGAAATCCAAGTCAACATGCGCACTTTAGAGGTTCTTACCAAAAATGACAAAGAAGGTTTCACCGATTTCCTAAGTCGGTGGAGGAAGACTAGTACTCAACTTGTTGAACGTCCAGATGAGGCTACCCTTGTGGAGAAATTCGTGGACAACCTAAAGCCCATCTATGAAAATCATTTGAGGTATCAAAACATCAAGACTTTCAAAGATTTGACCGTACTAGGGACAAGGATCGAAGATGACATTCGTAAAAGGCTCTTGTCCAAAACGATAGGTCGTGGATATCAAGGCTCAACAAGTCGTTCTTACGGCTCTACTAGCAAGACTGATGAAGTTAACCTCCTTGAGCCATCTAAAAAGAGTACCCCTCCAAGGAAATTCACAAATCTAGGGGACACATATTCCAACGCTCTGAAAAGATTGATGAAACTCGGGAAACTTCAACCCATAGGCCCTACGCCTGAACCAGAAAAGAAATCTAAGTTCTGGGATGAGAATTCGTACTGCGAATACCATAGAGGTAAGGGACATGATACAGAAAAATGCTACAAATTGAAAAATGTACTTCAAGACATGATTGAAGACGGTCGCCTACCAATACCACCTGGAGGTAAGCCTAACAACACTCAGAATCCTCTTGGAGTTCTGATGATTACAAGTGATGAATATACCTTAGATTGCTCACATCTTATCTCCCCAAAAGAAGAGGTAATCAATGGGATATGGACGGATAACGAGGAGGATGTCTACCTCCAGGGTCTTCCCTTAATAAAGACCGCCGAAAGCATCATAGATGAGATCATTACCGCGTTAATCATAGAAATTAACACCAATCAGCAGAAAGGATGGAGAAAATCGATCAAGTGGACAAACAATCAAGGAAGACTCTTCAAGCTCACTACTGGAGAAGGAGAGATGTTCAAAGGAGAACCAGAAGACGATGAATTCGAGTCAGAGTCAGAGTCGGAGTCAGAGTCAGAGTCTAGAGAAGTTCCTTGAGAGTCTCCTCCTATCGTCGTTCCCACTCCCCTCGTTTCTCCTAGCCTAGTGTCGAATAGCAACAGTAGTTTGGGAAATGTCCCAACCGTTGTCCCTTTACCGCCGCTGACCACAGAAGAAGTCGATAAACAATTTAAAGCCGGGTTCATCAAAGTTTCCGAGTACTCAGACTGGGTAGCTAAAATAGTACCCGTACCCAAAAAGGATGGGAGAATCCGTGTTTGTGTTGACTTTAGAGACTTAAACAAAGCAAGCCCTAAGGATGACTTTCCTCTACCACATATCGACATATTAGTGGATAATACAGCAGATCACGCGTTGCTATCCTTCATGGATGGATACGCGGGATATAACTAGATCAAGATGGCCTTAGAGGACATGCATAAGACCGCCTTCGTCACTCAATGAGGAACCTACTGTTACACGGTTATGCCGTTTGGGTTAATCAACGCCGGAGCTACATACCAACGCACCGCAACTACGCTCTTACATGACATGATGCATAAAGAAGTTGAGGTATACGTAGATGACATGATTGTCAAGTCCAAGGAAAGAGAGGGACATATTGCGAACCTTCGCAAATTCTTCTCGACGCTACGGAAGTACAACATGAGGCTCAATCCTCAGAAATGTGCATTCGGAGTAACATCTGGCAAACTCCTGGGATACATGGTTAGCCAACGAGGTATAGAAATATACCATTCAAAGATCAAAGCTTTAATCGAAATGCCGCAACCTCAAATAGAGAAAGAAGTTAGGGGATTCCTAGGCAAGGTACAATACATCAGTCGATTCATATCAAAACTCACCATGATCTGCGAACCCATATTCAAGAAGTTAAAGAAAACAGATCATACCATGTGGGATGATGACTGTCAGAAGGCTTTTGATCGAATCAAATAAATACTAGCTAAACCGCCAGTGCTCATGCCACCCCAACGAGATCAACCTCTTGGTTTATATCTCATGGTAACTGAAACGGCCATGGGCGCCATGCTAGCTCAAACCGTAGGAAAAGAAGAAAGAGCCATCTACTACCTTAGTAAGAAGTTCTGGGAGTACGAGTGCAAATACACACCACTCGAGAAGACATGCCTCGCTCTTGTGTGGGAAACAAAGAAGCTACGCCACTACATGCTTAGCTACTCCATCAAAATATTCTCAAAAATGGATCCTGTCAAATACCTCTTCGAGAAACCCGTTTTCAATGGAGATGGACTTTGATGCTCTATGAGTTCGATCTTAAATATGTTCCTTTGAAAGTCATAAAGGGGCGCGCCGTTGCCGAATTCTTCGCAGAGAATCCCATCAATGATACACAAACGATAGACACGTGGTCATTTCCGAATGAGGATATACTCCAAACAGATGTAGACTCCTGGGACCTCTATTTTGATGGAGCATCGAACTTAAGAGGATTTGGAATAGGGGTGTTGCTCATTTCTCCTGAAGGCGAGCATACACCAATCTCTGTCAAACTCGACTTCGAGGTGACAAATAACGCCGAGAATCGGCCTGTCTCATTGGATTACAAGCGGCAGTAAGTTTAGGCATCAAGAATCTTCGAGTACATGGGGATTCCTCTTTGATCATCAATCAAGTTACGGGATCTTGGAAAATCCGAAGCGAAAGCCTGGCACCTTATCAAGCCAGAATAGACCAAGTAGCCCAATTCTTCGATCAAGTAACCTACTTACATCTACCTCGAGAAGAAAATCAATTTGCGGATGCTCTTGCAAAACTCGCATCTTTGATTAACATGCCGGATAGTATGGTAGAAATGCTTTTATGCATCGAACGACGATCAGAGCCAGCTCATATGTGCACCAAATCACCGATGAAGAGGAAATTACGGAGGAGCCTTGGTTCCAAGCAATCCTAAACTTCAAACTCAACGGCACCTATCTACCGGAAATGGACAAAAGGGGACAACGCGCTATCCGTTTGCTAGCTTCCCAATACGTCCTCATGCAAGGATAGCTATATAAAAGAACACCTCTTGGTGTAATCCTACGTTGTCTTGATCATTCACAGGCACGAAAAGTGATGGAAGAAGTCCATGATGGAGAATGTTGTCCTCACATGAGTGGACCCATGATGGCAAAGAAAATCACACGTTTAGGATATTATTGGACCACGATGGAATCTGATTGCATCAAATACGTGAGACATTGCCATAATTGCCAGATCTTCGGGCATGTACAACATGTTCCTCCCTCATTGCTTTTCACCATGACATCTCCCTGGCCATTTTCTGCTTGGGGAATTGACATCATCGGCAAGATCACTCCAGCCGGAACAGGAGGTCACTGTTTCATCCTAGTAGCAATCGATTACTTCACCAAGTGGGTAGAAGCGGCTTCCTACACCAGTGTTACATCCAAGAACGTGGCAAAGTTCATATAAACCTATATCATCTGCCGATATGGTTGCCCACATGAGATCATCAGTGACAATTGATCACATTTCCAAGCTGAGATTGAGCAATTGCTAGCCAAGTACAAAATCAGGCATCACCACTCCTCGCCATATAGACCACAAACCAATGGCGCGGTAGAGGCAGCGAACAAAAAAGTTGTCACAATTCTCAAGAAAATGATTAACAACTATAGAGATTGTCCGAGCAAGATACCTTTCGCTTTATGGGGATACCGTACATCCGCTAGGACGCACACTGGGGCTACTCCTTTATATTTGACCTACGACATGGAAGCCGTACAACCAGGCAAGCTAGAAATACCATCCTTGCGTATTTTACTCGAAAGTCAAATACCCGAAGCCGATTGGAAGAGGGATAGATATGAAGAGCTCATCCTCCTGGATGAACGAAGGTTACGTGCATTACATAATGTGCAGACATATCAGGCGCGTATCAAACGAGCCTTCAATAAAAGGGTTAAGCCAAGGAACATCAAAGAAGGAGATTTGGTCCTCAAATCCATTAGGGCTCTTTTACATGTCGATCCACAAAGAAAATTCAAATCCAATTGGGTCGGGCCATTCCTAGTCAAGTCCATACTTCCAGGGGGTGCGGTTAGGATCACAGACCTAGACGGGAACGAATTTACCAACCCAACAAACCTTGACCAATTAAAACGTTATTATGCCTAGAATAAGAGCAAAAACGCGCCTCACGTAACCTCATGTGTCGCTCTTGTGGCACAAAATAAACGGCCCATGGCCAAGCTGAATCAAGCTAATGTCATCTTGCTCTTGCATTTCGACAATTTGTCATTCTCATTCGACAATTTGTCATTCTCCTATCATCAAATAAACAAAATTGCATTTTCGGAGTAAGTAAAGCACATGCTTATTTTCTAAAGTTCATTACAAGCTCTTACTTAGAACAATTATTCTTTTATATTTACTCGAACTACGCGCAAGGGTTTGATTTCATTTTTTAATGAATACGTAGGCAATCCTTCACGGGATACAACCCACTTAATCGCTTTAAATGTAAATATAAGGACATTTGCAAATGCATTTGAAATTCGACAAGAATAATGAAAAAAAAACCACAACGGTTTCATAACCAATCAACCTCTTTTATTTCATTCATAATAATAATACGTTACATAATAAAATCATAATAAAAATAAATAGGTTAAGATTCTAAAAACCCCACCTTCTTATTACAATAATAATAATAATAATAATAAATAATAATAAAAGACATAGGCTACTCTTCCATTTTCCCTTTGCCTTTGTCCTTCTTATCATACTTCTTGTCGCGACCTCGAGCCGGACGCTCCTGCGCCACTTCCGACCTAATCACCAATGGTCTCTCTCGTGGTCTTGCTTTGCCATTCTTTCCAACCACCATCTCGACGGCAGGAGAAGTCTTCGGTTTCTTCGAAGGATGAACAACTCGAAACCCGGCTTCTTCCTCTCCCTCGGTCAGATGCTTCTCCTTCTCCTTCTCCACCTCGCGAACCTTGTAGTCAACAGGTTCACGCTTCCTCAGTCTCTCGCGTTCCTTCGGAGTAGCAGCTTTCCTCCACCGCATATAGGAATTTGACACCCATAGAGCACTAACAGAAGAATTCAAGAACCAAATGTTCCTCTGAGCCCATTTGATGGCCCACTCTCTTCGACTCTCCGTAGTAAGCGCCACAACAGTCTGCGGGACAGTATCAAGCTTCGGGATCATCTGCTTCAATCCAACCTGCCTCATCAACCTCTCCGGGAAGATGCATATTATAAACTCCAAGCTGGGAATGCGAACAACTCGGGTAGGATCCAGGGAAGATACTCCAGTGACAGATTTGAGGTGCCACCATGGTACGATCCATATAATTAAGGGGCCATCTTCACTTTTCAACTTGTTTTCCCAGTAGTTGCACACTCGAGTGAAGTCCTCCATGTAAAGCCTAGTCCTCATTGCAATCGAACGAGCATGGTAAGAAGGAACATTAGCTGGGGGCTCGATCAATCGAAGACGCTCCATAAGCCAAACCTACCAAAAGCGGGTATTAGAAACGAAAAAAAAAAAAAAAAAAAAAAAAAACAAAAAGAAAAAAAAAAAAAAAAAAAAAAAAAAAAGAAAAAAAAGAGAAAAAGAAACAAAAAATATTCTTTTACCTGCAAAATAATGGGACTTCTCAAATAAGGTAGGCCGCGATTGGCATTCCTGTTATCCAAACCCAATAAGATCTCTCCTAAACACAGACAAGCAAGGCTCCTGCGCAGCTCCATTTGCTCAATCAGGCTTTTTAATTTTCTTTTTTGGTGAATCATTTCACCAATTTAATTTAATTTATTCTTTTTTATTTAATTTCATTATATCATTTTTCGAACTTTACCTCTGTTCCTTTTGGGGAATCATTTCACTCTCCACTTTAAACTTACATGTTTTTATTTTTTCTTTTTTTAGGGGGTAACCCTCCCTACTGTCCGGTCATTTCCGACCAAATTTTTGCATTTTTGCCATTTCCGACCAAATTTTTGCATTTCTAGTCCTACGTTTTTTGCATTTTCGAGTCATTGTTTTGCGCTAATTTAGGCCATATGTACAAATACATGTTCTATGTGATTTCTGTGTAAATTTCGGCAGCATGACGGCGTAAACTGTCATCTACCAAACCTGTTCAAAGTTAACCTGCAGGAATAAACAAGGCAACCCAGCAGTAAAGGCACGCAAGCCATCATATATACAACCAAAAAAGGGATATGTACACCAAACTGGGGGCTCGAGCCCCAAAACAAAGTCCAAATGTCCAAAATGTGGGTCCTAAAATGTACAAAAATACAGCCAAAAAACAAGAAGCAACGCGGAAGCTACTACTCGTCGCCGTCTAGCTCAGCAACTCTCGCCTCGAGCGCAGCAATCTCGGCGTCGCGAACCTCGAGCTCCCTCAGCAGGCGAGCTGTCTCTTCCTGGGACTGGGCAAGCTCTCGCTCCAGCTCACGCTCCCTCTGCAAACAACAAAACTGGCTCATGTCAATCATTTCAAGCATAAAGGAAAATTAGAAAACTCAAAAATAAAGTAAACGGAAGGTTCATACCTGACGTCCTCGGCCACCAGTAAGTGCCTCGATGGCAGTAGCCCGCAGCCGGTTGGCTACCCTCCACAAAGCCACGAACCGGGATGGCGCGACCTGCATTTTAAAAGAAAAATGTTTAGCAATTGAGCAAACTTGAGCAAATGTGTTCTTACACGAAAACTATACAGGCTAGAAGACTCACCCCCCGAATTAGATGCTGCCAATCGTCCAAGCCAGCATCTCTCACCGCCACGTCAAAGTCACGTAGCTCGGAGATCGTCGTGTCGGTGTACTCAAGGGTCTCGGGGTACTCTGGGGGCTCGATGCCCGCCGCTTCGACCTCCTGCAAAGTCAGTTAATTTCCGTTAACCGATGATCCTTCATCATATGCTCAAACAATCAAAAATGAAAGAGGGCAAAGCACTCACCACAACCGGCCAGTACGCCAACCTCCCGTAAAGGAACGCCGAGTAGTCCTCACCAGGAAGGAGGAGGGCGTCGCCACCGATGCCAGCCAGGTCAGCCTCCCTCTCAGCCTCAGAAGGCTCCCTAAACATCGTCCGAGGAGGATCGATGGGAATCGTCAAGACATCCCGAGAGCACTGCCGAGTCAGGCGCTCGCCCAAGTACCACACAGGACCCATCGACGTCTTCAGTAACAGCCGGCTCGAGCTCCTAGGTCGAAGGACCTCAGCCACGAAAGGAGGAGCACCAGCGTACTCTTCCCAAGGCCTAGGCACCCACTTGGAAAGCAAACGAAGGGTCATTCTTATGATCAGTTCTAAAAGAAAGAGAAAGTAAGATAGACAAATGTAAGGTAAAATACTCACGCCGTCCAGCTGAAGAGCATTCACCTCCCGCCGACAGACGTCGTGGAAGGAACGCCGACTCCTCATGCGGCACATCACCCAATCCCTCACAAGGGGATAAGCATTCTCCACCGGCTCCGTCCTCTTGGGCGTGAGGCCCGGAAAGTAGGAGTACACCCACGCCTGTAAATCAAGATAATCAGCAACGATCTTTCGTGACTTGATAAGAAAAAGAAATGATCTTTCAAGAGAAGAAGTGAAGGTTCATACCTCAAACAGCAGTCCAGGGCCGACAACAGCAGGAGAAGTCCCCTTCTCCATCAACTCCGGACGAACCATGGCCCTCATGAAGCGGATGAGGACCGCAAAACCAGCAGTGACCCAGTCCCAACGGCCTAGGGAACTCAGGTCAGAAAGAAAGGGAAGAAGCTTCGTCGAAAGCCTCTCTCCCTTGTCTCCGTGGTAAATCGAAGACAAGAACCACCAGAGCCACAAGCGGACTTTATGCTTTGCAGTGCAGGGAGGAGGAGCCGTCTCCCTCCCTTCGATCACCACCAACGCTAGGATCTTCCCCGCGAAGTAGTCCCGCACGTAAGAACTATGCACCAAGCCAGGTACCGCAGCCGCCTTCGGCACCAAATTCCAGCTGATCAACCTCCTGGCCTCCGCCGAGTCAACCCTCATGGCTGTCTCTGGCCACTCCACCACCTCAGTCCCACACGGTAGACCAGAAATCATGCCGTAGTCCTCACAAGTGACCCCCACCTCACCAAAAGGCATGTGAAACGTGGAGGTCGTGTCCCAAAACCGGTCCAAGATGGCTCGAACGAGACCGAGGTTAGTCCGAAGCTTCCTCATCATAATATCCCTCGAAGCCTGCATCAAGGCGCCGAACGCTCCCCGTTTGATCATGGCCCACTCCTCAGCCGATAGCCTCTCGTAGCACCCCATCGCCGTCGTGTAGCCCGAGAATGACCTGATGTTCCCGGCCTCCTATGTCGATTTGAAACAAAAGCTATCTTTAGCTCAAATGAAGAAGAAAATGAATGACAAACAGAAATGAAAGAAGATGAATGACGAGTTATGAATCCTATTTACCAAGCTCTTCACCATCCTATAAGACAGGTGACCCTCCGCAGCCCAGAGCAGGTGCCTAATGTCCCAAGTCTCAGCCCACGCAGGTGCTCCCTCAGATGGCGGCCACCTCGTCCAAAGTTGGCTCGTCTCGGGGCCTCCTCCTCCTCAGCAGCCTCCTCCTCTAGGACCTCGTCCTCAGCAGCCATCACCGCAGCGGTGAAAGCCTCCTCCAACGCCTCCTCAAGCACCTGAGAAGGGTCAACAGCATTGTCCACGTCCATGGGAGCCCTCCCAAACATAGAAACCTTGTCACCTGAAAAATTAAAGTAAATTTAGGCCGCGTCAAGTGACGACAAGCCTTGATTAGGGGATTTTCGAGTTTTCGGAGCTCTGAAATCGCTCTTTTCTCGCCATCTTTGGCAATTTTCCCACAAACCCGTCCACTCATGTGGTGATTTGGGTCAAGTAAAGCCTAAGTTGAAGCCTAGTCATGGGTTCGAGTCGGAATTTCGGCAGCATTTCGTTATAACGGCGATTATGCCCTAGAAAAGTGTCCTGAAAATGCCGTCACAAACCAAAATTCCGAGATGGTAGGAAGTTTACCCATTATACAAGGATTCGAAATGTCAAGTTTCGTCACAAATGGGTAATCCTAAGGCTATTTTCGAAGCAATTTACGGTTCAGCTGTGAAACCGTCTCAATTTCGCTCAAATGCTCAAAACTCAACGAAAATTCAAAACAAATACATGGTTATGATCCTTATGTTACCAATTGGCCGATTACAAATTCAATTTTGCAAGGCAAAATCATTTGGGGGAAAAGCCCCAAATTTTCGACTAATTAGGGTCGAGAACCCTAATTTTGTCGATCCCATTTGATCAAATACAGAAGATAAATGCAAGATTGATACACATACCTCGATTAGTCATGGTAAATGCAAGCTTTTGGATCAAATTTTGACGGAAATGGTTGGAATTTGAGAGAGTAATTGAGATTTTATGTTTCGAAATAATGAAATGAAACCCCTGTTTCATCGGGTTTTTACGCAGAAAAGACACGCCCAGGAATGGACACAGCAGGTGCTGCGCCTCTTCCAAGGGATGTAGCTCTTGCTGCTCCTCTTCCGTAGCTTCCCTTCATACGAGTTTTCAAAAATTCGTTATGAGTTCGTTATTTTTATGGGCCCATCTTTGGTGCGCCTCTTCCTTGACGCTACATCACATGTTTGGTCCGTTTGACGTATGTTCTTCGCCCGGATCCACATCCTCCAAGCCAACAACAAATTATCGCCTTTCTTATCCAAGACCTAGGTTGTCACAACGAGCATCCCTCTTTGACAGGTGTTTCAACGCACCTTTATTCTGTTCCCCCAGCGAGAGTACACGGATAGACTTTCCCTCTCGAGACATGGAGATTAGTTCCCGATTATATTCCCCCAGCGAGAGTATACGGATAGACTTTCCCTCTCGAGACATGGAGATCAGTTCCCGATTATGTTCCCCCAGTGAGAGTACACGGATAGACTTTCCCTCTCGAGACATGGAGATCGCCTCCGATTATGTTCCCCAGTAAATGGAGTTCACGACTGACAGTCACTCTCTCTCGAGACATGGAGATCAACATCGACCCCAAATTCTTCCGAAGTTTGTTTGAACCTGAACACAAGCAGATTTCTTCCAGCAGTTCCAGACTGTGTCCTGCTGTCTTCTCCCAATATCGCGTTTTGTTTTCCATGGAGTTTAAAAGAATTTTAGGTATGGTTTCTTCTTATGGCTGGCGAGCCTCCTTACGTAGTCTAATGGACTTTAAACGACCCTCCCCGATAGTCGACAGACTCTAAAATGTCCCCGACGACAGGTCCTTAGTTCAGACCCCTTGAGCCGCCTCGCGTCGCCATAGTCGTCAGGTTGTAATCTTCGATTGACCTGATGGGTATACTTTGACTTTCGCCTTATCCAAGCCTCAGTCAAAGTGGGGGCTCTTTAGATACCTCATTTCTGCACCTCCCGCAAACCACCCGGTGATGATTAGGCCGCATGTTTGGTACGCGGAACGATTTATGACAGTTCGTAAGTTTATCGTCAAATGATCGCTCAAACATTTATGTCTACCTCTTAAATGTCATCTACGTGCCGATACGGTCGTTTTGGCAGTAATTAGAGTACATCTGGAGTCCGGGCCTAAAATCGTCTTCATTTTCTGACAACCATTAAAATGCGAGTCGGAATGTTCTGGAATGTTCCAGATATTTCTATTCCATATTTTATAAATCTTTTAGTTTTTGGTAAACAATTTCCCGTAATATTCACAGAAAATATTAAGAAAAACCAAATTATTCCGTTATTCCATAAACTAAACACGGAAATCTTTCTTCCGCAGGAGGAAACCGCTTGGGAATAGACGCAGCAGGTGTTGCGCCTCTTCCAAGAGACGCATGCGTTCACGCGCCTCTTCCCAAGTCCTTTTCTGCGTATTTTTCATATCTTTTCATATCTTTTCGAGATTCACTTCCAAAGTTTCTCCGAAAAACCCTACTTCCTCCACGTGATTAGTATAAATAGAGACCTTTGGTCTCTCATATTTCTCACGCGAGTGTCAGCCCTTCTCTTCTCCCTTTGCATTCTAGACCACGTTCTTACTTTTTTGGCGCCTACGTGCTTGAACATTCGACCACGTAAGCTCGGATCCTTCTGAGTACCAGCCTCGTTTTGCATGACCGACCAATTTGACCAACTCCACCATAATTAACTTTAATCAATCTTAATCGTTTTCCTCTTACGAGGGCACTTTCGTCTACATTCGAGTCGAGCATCACTAATCGTAAACTTAGTTCATCTCGTTTCGTCAAACATGTAAGTCTGAGGGTGTAAATCTCTCTTTTATTCATTGTTATTCATTTTTTTTAATCATATTGTAAGATTTATGTTGAAAATACAATTAAAATCGATTTCTAAAACCCTTTGTTTAAAACCCTTTTTACGGATTATCAGAGGACAACCGTCGAGAAAGGACGCAGCAACTGCTGCGCCTCTTCGAAGGGACGCAGTACCTGCTGCGCCTCTTCGTGAGGTTTCCGCAGTTCCTGCTTCCTTTGTTCTTCCTTCGTCTTTCGTTGATTCGTTTATTTTTCTTTTGTTTTCATTTGTTCCTTGTTTTAATATAACAATCTGAACATAATAATTTGACATATAAATTGTTCATCACCATTAGTAATTAGATCATCTCATTAATTCCCGACTTAAATCCCAAGTAATTAATATTTGCGGGTTTTCGTCATTGAAGTCATATCCGGGTTGTAGAAATTCGATTCATTCATATTAGGGTTTCTGGAACTCGATCTTTGATATATTCTCACCTTTTTATTATCATATTCATCATTAGTCCGTCATTAATTCATCGTATTTAACCTAATTAATTTGTTTAGTTTATTAATTTCTTAATTAACCTCATTAATTTTGTATAATTAGTTCTAATTAGTTTTATCCGTGTTTTATCGTTTTCATGACCATCAATCTTCTGTAAATAATCTATTAATCACTTTCATCCGAGTAAATAATACTAATCAAGCTTTTAAATCACCAACGAACATTAACGACTTGCAATTCCGGCTTCACAGCCAGAACGGAGCCAAGGAACAGACGCAGCGACTGCTGCGCCTCTTGGCTGCGCCTGTTCCTGGCTGATTTTTGTCTCTGAACTCCCGTGTTGCTTTGACCTAGTTTAATTACATATTTAATTAACTATTAATCGTATTATCGCCCCTAATTCCTGTTCGTTAATTTAATTTATTTATTCTTTCTATTCTAAATTATCCGTTTTAGATGTATTTTCGACATAAATCATTAAACTCGATGTAATTATTGTAATTTTCATTATTGTAAATTCCTTTATTGTATTTATCATTGTACTTTATTATTGCTTGTATGCTTTCATATGTAATTGAACTTAAATCCCGATTCGACATTAATTGTATGATAAATTACTTGTTTACCGACTTAGTCTAATTCTTCACATGCTAGGATTAATACTATGGATGTTGCATTGCATGCATATAATCGACAATATATCGAGTATAGATAATTTCCCTAATCATTAGTAGAGGCCGCTATCGAGGCGGGCGGGATTAGGTGTTCGATCAAAAGAGCTTCCTAATACGTACCCTCACCCCTTACTCCAGATCTCTGTGAACATCCGTGTTCATTGGCATCCACGAGAGTCATTCTAGACATAGAATGCTAAGGGTAACGAGTTCTTGGTGTTCATGTCACTACTTTGTGTCTTGACATGGCACGAGGTATTCAAACGGTTTCCAATTTTCCACAATAAATTGGTGGCGACTCCACAAATGCAAACGCTTGTTTCCCAAGCGCCCCCGTGGCCCATGTCCACATCTCCGGACTTTGATAAGTAGTACCGCTCCTCAGTGAAATAGCATTAACTTGTTCATGTGGTTGTTTACCTTGAGGAGGAAGAGTTCCGGTCTGTTTTGAAGGAGTTTGAATTGCCAATTGAGTAACCTGCGTATCCAACATATTATTATAAGCCACAAGTTTGGTTATTTGAGCCGTCTACTTTTGTTGCATCATCAAGGTTTTTTGCAACATAGCCTTCATCTATGCCATGTCATTAGTCGGAGCTTGCTGAGGAGGTTACATATGCTTAAATTGTTGACCTCCTTGGTTTTGCCTAACAAAATTCCCTTATGGTTGATTACCACGATTTTGGGGAATAATATAGGCATTCTGCTGCGACGTTTGATTAAATACATTCCGACTTCTTTGAGGGAAGAAGTTGGAATAGGGAGTACCTTGCCTAAATGATTGAAAGACATGTACTTGTTCAATTGTACTCATACATCTGGCCGCAGTATGACCATTAATACCACATCTTTCACAAAGCACCACCTGTTGAATCATGGCATGAACCGTTTGCTGCTTTCCCAAGGACTGGATGACTTCAATTCGGCTATTTGGGCAGTTAAGGCCTCCAACTGTGCTGCAACTGCACTACCTGAACCATTCCCTATCGTACTTCCTCTTGGGTTACCATACTCAACAGTGTGAGTAGCCATTTCATCTATTAATTTCCAAGCAGTATCATCATTAGTATTGTTTTGGAATCTCGCATTGTCAGAGGAGTCAAGTAGTGCTCGGTGATCATCAGATAACCCATTATAGAATTGATTGCACAATAACCAAGTCTGAAAACCATGATGTGGAATAGAACGAACTAGCTATAACACCCCCATACTCCAAGTGCCTTACCAGGACCACTTAAGGCATGAGAATGCTACCATCTCGGTTACCCGAGGCAATGAATATCAAATAGACCATAAAGAAACATACTTTAATAAATAAGTTTAAAGCGATACAAGTTCAAAACCCAAACTGATAAAGTAAAATACAAATGTTCCTCAAAACTGTCAAGTTAACTAAAACAATGTAAAAGAATGTTTAACACAGGGGAAGACTTCTAAACAGCTCGTGATGACTCAACCCAGCTATCCCATGCGCATCAACTTATACCTGCTCAATAACTGCTCACCATCCCCGAATGGATCACCACAGTTTTTAAAACAATTAAACGGGGTCAGTACTGATTACACAAAACAACACAGCTGCAATAAAAGCAATACTATAATCTAATCCAGCCAAACCAATCTCCATATGCCGCCATACACCTGACTACACACTAAAGTGCGTAGTCCTGCCAGAATACTCATCGCAACAAGTATTCCACACCGCCAGTGGGGGACCGCAGCCGTTCCCACCTAAGCCCCGCTCATCTCATCCGAGCGATAAACCCAAGTTCCTAAATGTACACATCCCTTCTGTGGCGGGTTCCATATAAGTCAAATCAAGGGCGTGAAGCCACTTCCGCAAGTGACTCCACTCAGCCGAGGACGCACATCGCAAACCACAGACAATTATACAACAATCACATTATACTATCAACAATCACCAATTCCAAATCCAATACCAATAGGATATACAACAACAACAATTAATCACCAACAACACCATGTAATCAATACTGAGTAGGGAAACCCTACCTGGGATAGCAATCACATGAGACCGTCACAGCAGCTAATCAAAATATTTCCTCTACGAATCCTCCTCCTATAACACATAATCACATAATTACCACCTAATCATCATAATACACCCAAATCCCCCAAATCTACCCAATTAGGGTTTAAGCAAACTTATCAAAACATTATAAAAATTATATAAGAAGATTAACCTCGACAAAACGATCACAACGGCGTAAAGAACGAGACAATCCAACAAACCAAGCCTTGGGATTTGCTAATAATGCGATGGATGCGAATTACGTAACTCTTTTCTTTTCTTTGAAAAGTTTTAGAAGATGAGAAAGTGATTAAGAAAAGTGACGGAAACCCTTTTATATTAATCTCGCATTATTAACAAAACCCAGCTAAACAACCCGTAATATGCACTTACTCGATCGAGTTGTAGATACCTCATTTCTACACCTCCCGCCAACCACCCAGTGATGATTGGGCCGCATGTTTGGTACACGGAACTATTTATGACAATCCGTAAGTTTATCGTCAAGTGATATCTCAAATACTTGTGTCTACCCCTTGGTTGCCATCTATGCGCCTATACGGTCGTTTTGACAGTAATTAGAGTTCATTTGGAGTCCAGGTCAAAAACCACTTCATTTTCTAAGAAATCATTTAAAATGCCGAGTCGGAATGCTCTAGAATATTCCGGATATTTATTCCATAATTTAATTTTATGTCTTTTGGTAAAATATATCTCGTAAATCTTATTTTAAGAAATAAGGAAGTATAGATCTACCGCAATTCCATAATAGAAACGCGGAAATCTTTCTTCCGCAGGAGGAAACCTCTGGGGAAATGACGCAGCAGATGCTGCGCCTCTTAGAAGGATCGCAGCAGCTGCTGCGCCTCTTCTCCAGCTCGTTTCTGCCTGTTTTCAGATTTTTTCCGTGATTTGTTTTCAAAGTTTGAGTCATTCTAACTCTTCACATTTTTTAGTATAAATAGGGACCTTCGTTCCACATATTTTTCACGTGAGTGTCCGCCCTTCTCTTCTCTCTTTGCATTCTAAGACCGTGCTCTAAGCTTTTGACGCCTACGTGCTTGATCAGTCGACCACGTAAGCTCAGATCATTCTGAGTTCCAGTCACGTTACATGACCGACCAATTTGACCACTAAACATCAATCAATTTCATCTAAATCCTCTAACGTGGGCACTTTCTTCATACATTCGAGTCGAGCAATCACTAAACATTAACTTAGTTAATCTCGTTTCATCAAACATGTAAGTCTGAGGGTGTAAATCCCATCTTTTTTTTTATTATATTTTATTTTTTTACTCATTAATGTAAGATTTACGTCAAAAATATGTTCAAAACCGACTTCTAAAAACCCTTTTATCAAAACCGTTTTTACGGATCAGCAGCAATCAGATGTCGAGGAGAAACGTAGCAGCTGCTGCGCCTCTTCGAAGGGTCGCAACATCTGCTGCGCCTCTTCCAGAGGCTGCCGCTGCTTCTGCTCTTCTTCTTCTTCCTCGGTTTTTTTTTTGTTGTTTCGCTTCTTTGCTTTTATTTTCTTATTTTCTTTCTTTTCTTCGCACATAAATAAATTTTAATATATTCCTTTTAATTATCACATTTTATTTATGACTTGGATCCCTTATAATCGATATTTGCGGGTTTTCGTCATTAAATCAAATCCGAATTTTTGGAAACTCGATTTGTTCATATTAAGTTTCTAGAATTCGACCCTTTGTACATATTGCTTATTTCCAGTTTGTCGCATTCTTTCAAGTTAATTTTCGTCTTCGCAAATAACCTAATTCGTTTTAATTCATTTATAATTCATTTCTAACCCGTTTTAATTCGTTTTAATTTGTGTTCATTGCTTTTATGACGGCTTCATATGTAATTAACCCGTTAAATTACCTTCACATGAGCTAAATGTCGATAATCAACCATTAAACACACTAATGAACATTAACCAACCCGCGGTTCTGACTTCACAGCCAGAAATCAACCCAGGAACAGACGCAGTGATAGCTGCGCCTCTTGCAAGGGACGCAGCAATGCTGCGCCTGTTCTAAGATGAGTTTTGTCCTTGAACTTCCGTTCTCGCTTTGACCTAATCCTTAATTACGTAATTAATTGACTATTAACCATAATATCACTCTTAATCTGTCTAATTTTTGTTACTTTTATTTTCAACTCTTCCATTTTCTTTTCTTTTCTCCAAAATTCCGTCTTGAGTGTATTTTTGAGGTAAATTAATTAATCCTTTGTAATTTATTGTAATTTTAGTTATCTCTATTTATTTATCATATTTAATATGTGTTGTAACGAAGGCGTCCTGTTACCCAATAGTTAGTTGATTAGGGTGATAAGAACAAAATAATAGCGAATAACAAATAAAGTGACACACAGATATACGTGGTTCACCAGTAAAATAACTGGCTACGTCCACCCTGAAGGAGAGCAAATTCACTATTGTGGAGATAATAGCACAAAAGTAGACCGGTACACACGTGCTCAATATGAGCCAAAAGTATACCCTATTCTACCAACAAAATAGTAATCTCAAAGGAACAAAAGAGACTACCCCAAACGAGATGAAGGACAAACGATCTTGAGGCCAGCAAGATCCGAACTGACCCCTTTGATCTCCAAAGACAGAAGAACGCCAATCTACTTGAGCCCGGAACAAACTGAAGCTTCCTCTCTGAAGGGAACCTCACAAAACGACTCTCATAAGATTGTGCTCACAAATACTATCTCCACCTCCTTAATTTAACCTAGACTAATACAAGGGTTTTTATATAAATTTATTCAACCCTAAATAAAAGATCTAGTCTAACTAGGAAACAAAGACAATTAGGAAATTAATTAATAATTTCCTAAACAAAACTAAACCAATGCAAAAAAACACGTATAACTCCTAACATTAACTAGGAAATCCTTGTGGGACCCACCCCCACTAACTTCCAATTACCAAAACCACGTAACACACCCTGCATGTGTATACACGAACATAATTACGTACGACCTGTGAGGTTAATTGCGTGACTCGCACTAGTTATAAATAGTTACGGAGTCCTTCTTTATCTTGCTTTAGCATAGTTCGTCTTCGACACAAATTCAAGGCATAAATTCCTAACAATCTCCACCTTGACTTGAATTATCCAAAAAAAAACGAACCAAACTCAAATCAGCTTCAATTGAGTCGATCATCAAGTCACTACCTGTCCCCGATAGTCTCCACTTTGACTTGAACACAACTCACAAAATGGACAAACGAACCAAGTGTGCAACAAACGTTACCAAATATACAAAGTACCAAATGTAGCAAGCTGCAACTACCAAACGTATCAAGTACCATATATCTTCTTACCAACAGGAAGGCCAAACATAGCAAACTCCGTAGAGGACAAAAGCTACCAAACGCCAACACAAATATATGAGATACCAAATGTCACTAATGATGGAACGGTGTACCAAAACAACACACACAAGACTCCAACCAAAATCTCCTCCAAACATCATGGCCAAATATACCGTCGTACCAAATTATCCCAAAAAAGAACACAAACGCCACGAAGAAAACAAATGTCTCAGTTGGTACAAAAGAGGGTGTTGCGAACACTACCAACATGCCTACACCAAGGCAACAAATACCCAAGTCGAAACCAAAAACAACATTCTGTGCGAGCACAAATCACCTCCATCAAAGATGCAAATTGTTAGACTAACAAGTCTAACCCAAAAGCTCCACAGAACAAACTCCAGTCAAAGTTTCAGATGACCCCTTACGAGATCCCAACGGCTCTTTTCCAAGAACCCAAATAGCTCCACCTAGAGCTCAAATCGTCTCACTGAGGCGCCAAATCAGATGTAAGTTTGTCTTAAGAATCCATTAGCTTGACCTGTATAGGAGCAAACTCCACCTTACAGTCTACACTACCATCCTTACACAAACTCACCAAATCCAAAAGTATGTCAACTTTCAAAATATTCGCTCCCAAAATCTTTCCACCCATATGTCAACAAACCCAAATTAACGCCTAAAAGACAATTACAGCAGAAGCAGATCCCAAATCAGAACTCTAGCTCTGGTGCTAATTGTTGTAACGGAGGCGTCCCGTTACCCAATAGTTAGTTGATTAGGGTGACAAGAACAAAATAATAGCGAATAACAAATAAAGTGACACACAGATATACGTGGTTCACCAGTAAAATAACTGGCTACGTCCACCCTGAAGGAGAGCAAATTCACTATTGTGGAGATAATAGTACAAAAGTAGACCGGTACACACGTGCTCAATATGAGCCAAAAGTATACCCTATTCTACCAACAAAATAGTAATCTCAAGGGAACAAAAGAAAATACCCCAAACGAGATGAAGGACAAACGATCTTGAGGTCAACAAGATCCGAACCGACCCCTTCGATCTCCAAAGACAGAAGAACGCCAATCTACTTGAGCCCGGAACAAACTGAAGCTTCCTCTCCGGAGGGAACCTCACAAAACGACTCTCATAAGATTGTGCTCACAATTACTATCTCCACCTCCTTAATTTAACCTAGACTAATACAAGGGTTTTTATATAAATTTATTCAACCCTAAATAAAAGATCTAGTCTAACTAGGAAACAAAGACAATTAGGAAATTAATTAATAAGTTCCTAAACAAAACTAAACCAATGCAAAAAACACGTATAACTCCTAACATTAACTAGGAAATCCTTGTGGGACCCACCCCCACTAACTTCCAATTACCAAAACCACGTAATACACCCCGCATGTGTATACACGAACATAATTACGTACGACCTGTGGGGTTAATTGCGTGACTCGCACTAGTTATAAATAGTTACGGAGTCCTTCTTTATCTTGCTTTAGCATAGTCCGTCTTCGACACAAATTCAAGGCATAAATTCCTAACATTATGTATGGTTTGTTTATTTGTTTTTCACATGTAATTAATTTAACATCCCAACTTCGACCATATTGTTTGCTAATTACTTGTTCACCGACTTAGTTTAATTCACATGTTAGGATTAATCCATTGGATGTTGCATTGCATGCATATAATCTACGACATATCAAGTACGAACGATTTTTCCAATCATTAGTAGAGGCCGCTATCGAGGCGGGCGGGATTAGGTGTTCAGTAAAAGGACTTCCTAATATATACCCTCACCCCTTACTCCAGATCTCTGTGAACATCCGTGTTCATTGGCATCCACGAGAGTCATTCTAGACATAGAATGCTAAGGGTAACTAGTTCTTAGTGTTCATGTCACTACTTTGTGTCTTGACATGACGTGAGGTATTCGAATGGTTCCAATTTCCCATAAAAATTGGTGGCGACTCCACAAATGCAACGCTTGTCCCAAGCGCCCCCGTGGCCCCGTGTCCACAGTTTGGCGACTCCGCTGGGGATTATACACTTACGTGTTACCCAGGGTGAAACTTTAACGAGGTTAGGGAATAGTTTATACGAGATAGTTGTCGGTTTTCATTACTCGACCTTCTTAGGTCGTTTTATTCGGCCTTCCTAGGCTTAACCCAACCCATTCGAGCAATCGTCATGTCTGAACAGTCCAAATTCTTATCTGGGCCTAAACATGGATAGCGATTGACGTCACCCATACCGTGGTACATACTCTTGTTTGTATCTAGGGCTTTCACTACTCGAGGAAATGGACTAGGAACCGACCTTACTCATGTTTGGCACAGACCTCTCCACAGACCAGGGTTTGATTGCTTGGTATGGCAACCCACCTTTTTAAGCTAAAACCCTTTAAATGCACTCAACATACCGTTATAATGTCCATATGTATGTTTGTATCATATACGTGATCACCATTTGTAAACAAAACCATGACGAAATTTTGTAAAATAAAATCCTTTCCAAAATGTAAACATTTTCAAAACAGCGCAAAATAAGCCGAAACTCTGTCCAAAGGTAAAACCCATTTTAAAACACGTGTAAAAAAAACAAAAAAAAACGTTTTAAATAAAAAATATTTTCAAACCATGTAAATGTAAATATGTAAATTCAATTGGGCAAAGTTAGAGTCAAAATTCAAACCGACTATGTCCTAGTCGGAACTCTGTCGAGTCATGAACCCGTCTTCCTTTACATTTTGGGTCTTTTCAAATTCAATCCAAGTCCTACGGCGTCACGCCGTCATTTTGGACCCACATACCCCAATTCAGTTAGGATCTAAGCATTTCCGACACCTCGAGTCACACGTGCCCAAGTCATACATAAAAGACTTATTAACATCAATAAGCACACCTAGGGTATCTACACTTATACTCTAGCCTAGATTCAACACGTGTCATCAATCCCGTCAATAAAGTCAACCATATAAGGGTCACTCCGTCAAAGTCAACACTCGAGTCTAAATTAAAGTCAAGCACCGTGAATTCAAACACGAGAAGTCGCTCACGACATTTCATGAATTCACAAGTCGACGTCTATATTTGTCATCTTATCCTCGTAGTTACTTGTTCCTTCCTGTGTTCGTTGCTTATTGCCTTAGTATGCGTGATCCCACGTCGAATCGAGTTGTAATGTGCGTCATTTCTGTCGAGTAGGAATCCAGCAAGTTCCGTCAGTCAGCAAAGTCACGATGCAGCTCAAGCCACAATCACCGTGTCTCTCCAAGACGTTTATGCCATGGTCCTGCGAGTTCAAGCTACAGTGGAAAATTTGAGCATTCGCGTCCTCACCCTTGAAAATGGGATGGTGGAAAAGAACACGCCACCTAGAGAAACCTCTAATCTAGGTCGTTCAAAGCTTACCTCTTGCAATAACTGTCATCCTAGAAAGCCGAAGACAACCGAAAGGAAACCAGGGAGGCATAAAAGGGTGCTTTCTGATTTAGGTATGTCTTATGCCGATGCTTTGAAGAGACACTCTGCCCAAGGTAAGCTACATCCAATAGGTCCGACTCCGGATCCACCTTTAGAGAAGCAGGTGAACGTCTAGAAGGGCAACAAGTACTACCTATATCACCAAGGTAGAGGCCATGATATTGAAGAGTGTTTTCTCTTGAAACACACCATCCAAGATATGATCGAAGAGGGTAAGTTTCCAGTGCCACTTTTTGTCGAGCAATGCGAGAGAATCGACCCTCTTGTGTCTTATATGTAATACCCGCCCTTTTAGAGACCCGTTGACCAGCGTTAACTGACCTTGGGAGCGGTAATAGTCCTTAGAAGTGCGTACCAAAGTTATCCTGTGCCTTGAGTTAGGGGTGGTACTCGATAGAGTAGAGGCTACTCGATCGAGTAGCTTAGATACTCGATCGAGTAGGGGCCACTCAATCGAGTGGGTGGGCCACTCGATCGAGTAACGGGTTTTCACCGAGGGTTTATAATCATGTTTTGTTATATCCGCAAATCATTTCCGCCTCATTTCTTCAGATCCTTAGGTCGCCTCCTTCCCTTCCCTTCTCCATATAACCTCCATGGAAGCCTTTGAAGGTTCTTGTGCCTTAAGAGAGCGTAGTTTGAGTCGGGTAGCGGTCTTTTGCCAGGTTTCCTCTTGTAGGTATGTCGTCATCATGATCCGTATCCTTGTCTTTGCAGTTAGGGTTTGCTTGGTAGTGATAGATGGTTGTGTTATATATATAGGTGTTGCTTGGTTGCTGGATATTGCGTGTGTGGACATGGAATGGTTGCAGTTGCTTAAAGGTAGGTTCGCCTACTCAGTTTCTGTGGATGGTCTAGTGTGTCGATTGTTGTGCCGTTGTGGTTGTATTGTAGTTGTGTTTGTGTGGCAGCGGATATGCGGTAGTCAGTTGGTTTATACAGTTTGTTGATTGTTATTGTATTGCAGCTGTCTGTGATTGATTGTCTCTGGTTCTCGAGGTGCGTCCTCGGCTGAGTGGAGTCACTTGCGGGAGTGGCTTCATGCTCTAGTTTCGCCCTCCGTGGAACCCGCCACGGGAGGGGATGTGCACATTAATGGGATAGGGTTATCGCTCGGTATGATGAGCGGGGATTTGGTGGGTACGGCTGCGGTCCCCCACTGGCAGGGCTGGTCCAGTGGACAGTCAGTGACGGAGATTGATTGGAGTGGGTTTGTTTGTGTGTGACTGGTTGTGTTTGTAATGTGTTGATAATTGTTGTTAGTCCATGTTGAGTCTTGCCTCGGTTGCTGACCTTGTGTGGTTGTCTTGTTTGTTTGTGTGTCTGCCGTGATCCCTTATGGTGAGCAGTCAGTCTTAGCAGGTGTTGATGTCATGGATAGCTGGAGTCTTGGCGGGGATGAGTCTTCACGAGTTTTGATAGGGATAGTGTGTAGCTGACGAGTTGTACCTTTATATTGTTAATTTGGTTGTAATACTTGTAATATAACTATAATTGTTCTTTTATCGACTTTTGATGATTACTTACCTCGGGCAACCGAGATGGTAACGCCCTTATATGCTAAGGAAGGCCTAGTTAAGGCTCCTCAGAATATGGGGGTGATATAAAGTGGTATCAGAGCGACGATTTTGGAACCTGTAACCAGTGAACATAATGAACGTAGTGAGTCTAATAAAATGAACCTGGTGTATGTATAATGGGGGCCCCAGCTGATGCTAGGTTTTGGGTGAGTAGGCGCCCTCATTTCAGAACCTTGGCCCCACTGTACTTAAGCCAGTCACTGGGCATGGGAATATGGAGTCCGTGTGTATGTATTTAATGTGTATGTTGATTGCGTCGGAACTATCCGTGGTTGAGTCTTTGTTAAAGTTGGTATGGGCATGATAGTTGCATTTGGATTGTGTGTAGTGAAGTTTTGGTAGAATTAGTGAGCTTATGTGATGTTTATGAAAAACGTAAAAAGGTTTTATTTAATAGAAATGCGTGAAAAGTGTGGAAGTGTATGCTGTAATATGAAAGGCGATCATGTTGGTGTTTGCTTAAGGTTGTGGTAATGGTGATCCTACATGAGTTTGTAAGTCCTACGACAGCTATAGTGATGATAGTTAAGGAAGTGTTGAGTCATAATATGAGAAATAGCAGATAGTGATGCATTTGTGCAATGTTTAATGGTTGGAAGTTTCCGCTGTGTAATGATCAATTTGTGTAGAATAATTTGCTTATGATTGAAATTGGAACATGATAGTAATACATTTGAATGACATATGGGAGAATAACTACCGTTAATAATATGTTTTAAGTTGACGAGAGCATAAGTCCGCTAGCAATGTGATAAAACGAGTTTAGATATGATATGATGACGTAATTGTGTATATGAATGACTCAGTAGCAGGTAAACCGTGTTGTGTGCAGTTGTTGTAGCATAATATGATATAAATCTTATCTGATGAGACGGTATGATATGCTTGAGTAGTAATGGTAATACATGAGTGAGTATGATAACCAGTGACGAGTTCCGAACACGGTTTGGAATCGACACTCGATATTGTTTTTTGCAGGAATCTTCAATTTATTTCGTATTTCTGACCGAGTACTCAACCTTACTTGACCGAGTGCGAGTGCTTACTAGACCGAGTAGACCTCACTCGATCTAGTTAGGAAGCTATGACGTCGGGATGTGGAAATTTTCTGCAGATACTCGGCGAAATAGCACCTACTCGATCGAGTAGAGGGCACTCGATCGAGTACCCTAGGCACTCGATCGAGTAGGCTACAGTACAGAGGCTCTTACGGGTTTTTTAAAACCCTTATTTCTTCTCATTCCTCTCATTCTATCTTCCTTATTTCGAAACCCTAAGCCCTAAATCTCTCAAAACTCTCCTATTCTTGTGTTGGTGGTGACTAATTTGGGTTGCTTTCTTTGTTTGATTCCGTTCTTTTACTTTCCCATCTAATCAAGGTATGAATCTCTTTCTTATTTACATGTTTTTACCACTTGAATCTATTAGAATGGTAGGATTAACTGAAATTTCGATTCATATGGACAAAAAAAAACATCGCTTGTAATTGTTGTAATGTGATTCATATGCTTCCCTTTTATGATTATTGATGTTAATTATGCTAAAAATAGAGTAGAAATTGCAAAATTGGGGGCAAATTTTCTAGGGTTTGCAAAATCAAAATTGATTTTTGGTTATTTTCTACATGTTGGATGATGAAATTGAGTACTATAAGTTACATATGATATGTTAGAAGTTGGATTTTGGTAATTTTCACCTTAAAACTTGCCTTAAAACTCCGTCTTAAAGTGCCCCAAATTGAAATTCGTTTTCTATGACTAAGGTTTTGTGTTGGATATAAAGGTATATGCAAGAGTTAAACTCTTAATTTAGTAGTGGTGATGTTAATCCTTGATGAATGTGTCAAAATCGTTACAGTTGCAGAGACCGTCTGACTAGTCTAATTGAGTTGTTTGCTTCTAATGTTGAAGGTTGATGATGACATGTTTTAGGTTGCCTTTCTATGAACATATATGAATATTTCACATGTTATCAAGTAATCATATGGGGTAACATTTGAGCCATACCATGATATCCGAATTGGTCGAGTAGATTGTGCTTATCATGTTAAACTTTTCACAGCTATGGAGATCGTCTGAGTTGCTATAAACTGAATTTATGTATGAAATTGGGATTTGTTGGTGAAAGTGTGTACCTAGATAATTATTATATGTTCAATTGTGTAATTTATGTGATTTAAGTGCCTATGCAAGTTTGTTTAAACCGTATGCTGAAACAGATGCCGAGACTAAACATAGGGACCCATCAGAGTAAGAGGGGGAGGGCTTCACAGCCCGAAGTTGGGGAAGGTAGTGGACCCGTGGTACCCGCTGTACCGGAATACCCTTCGGTGGTGTTTGTAGACTTTAAACAGAGGGAGAGATTTGTGGCGTTGCAAAAACGCAAGATGAGACCCACCCGTTGTGTGGATACCACACTCCTTGATGATTTGGGAATTGAGACGGATGTCCGTCACATATTTGAGAATTTGGGATTTATGGGGTTGTATCGGTTGAGGAAGCATTCCTACCCTTTTCTGAACTTGGAGTTTATGAGCTCGTTTAAATACGAGCCAGCTGAGCAGTCGGTTGAGTTTCGTCTTATGAACACGAGCTTTGTGTTATCTATGGACCTTTTTGCTTCTCACCTTGGGTTGGCCAAGCCTCCCAAGGATTCCATCAGTGAGATCCCTTCTGAGTGCGGTGTTTGCCGCCTTATGCCTTGTCCTTCCTAGTTGCTCCCACCTCCAAAGAACATGTTGATTAATGATGTTCAACATGTTACTTTGAGGATCTTCCTTCGTTCTTTGTCAAACCTTCTTTATGAGAGGCCGGATATGAGTAAGCTGAACAATCATGAACTGTTTCTTTTGATGTCTTACCTGAACCCGGAGCGGACCGAGAAGGTGGTCTTCATTGCTCCTGCCATGGTCTGCGCTAGCCTGGCCTTGATGGCTACTTCTACCACCTGGTACCTGAGTTGTGGTGCCATCGCCACTCGGCTAGCTGAAAAGCTAGCCTCCTTTGAGGCTTCTTCTAAGTACGTGCCTCTATCTACACCGGTGCCTACCATGGACAGAGACTACTACCTCGACCTGAAGTGTAATACCCGCCCTTTTTGAGACCCTTTGACCAGCGTTGACTGACCTTGGGAGCGGGAATAGTCTTAGAAGTGAGTGCCAAAACCATCTTGGGTTGCGTGTTAAGAGTGGTACTCGATAGAGTAGAGGCTACTCGATCGAGTAGCTAGGTTACTCGATCGAGTAGGGGGCCACTCGATCGAGTATTTTGGGTACTCGATCGAGTACCGAGTTTTCAGCGAGGGTTTTATATCGCGTTTTGTTAAATCCGTATATCACTTCCGCCACGTTCCTCATATCCTTCAGTCGCCTCTTTCCCTTCCCTTCACCTCAAAACCTCCATGGAAGCCTTTTGAGGTTCCTTGTGCCTTAGGAGAGCGCCACTTGAGTCGGGTAGCGGTCTTTTGCTGAGTTTCTCCCTATAGGTATGTCATAATCATCATCCGTGTCCTTGTTCTTTACAGTTAGGGTTTGCTTGTTAATAATAGATAATTGTATTGTGGTTATAGGCTTTGCTTGGTCGCTGGATATGTTGTTTGTCGACATGGATTGGTTGCGGTTGCTTAAAGGTAGGTTCGCCTACTCAGTTTCTGTAGATGGTCTAGTATGTCGGTCGTTGTGATTGTATTGTGATTGCTTAGTATCGTAGTTGTATTGTGACGGTTGTGATGGTGATTGTGGTTGTTATTTCTGGTTCTCGAGACGCGTTCTCGGCTGAGTGGGGTCACTTGCGGGAGTGGCTTCACGCCCTAGTTTCGCCCTTCGTGGAACCCGCCACGGAAGGGGATGTGCACATTAATGGACAGGGTTATCGCTCATTATGAGGAGCGGGGATTTGGTGGGAACGGCTTCGGTCCCCCACTGGCAGGGCTGGTCCGGTGGACAGTCAGTGACAGAGTTGGTTGGCTTATCGTGATTGTGTTTGAGATTGATAGCATTGTTTTGTATTGATAGTCGTAGTTGCCGTTGTCGTAGCTTATCTCAGTACTGACCTTGTGTGGTTGTTTGTTTGTTATGTGTCTGTCGTGATCCCCTATGGTGAGCAGTTGGTCTTAGCAGGTGTTGATGTGGTTGATAGCTGGAGTCCGGGCAAGGATGAGTCTTCACGAGATTTGATAGCAGTAGCGAGTAGTCTTTGAGTTGTGCCTTTTATATCGTTTGTTGTTTAAATCACTTGTAATATAACATAATAGTTCTCTTATCGACGTTTGATGATTACTATCCTCGGGCAACTGAGATGGTAATGCCCTTATATGCTAAGGAAGGCCTAGTTAAGGCTCCTCTGAATATGGGGGTGTTACAAAGTGGTATCAGAGCGACGATTTTGGAACCTATAACAAATAAAAATAATGAACGTAGCGAGTCTAATAAAATGAACCTGGTGTATGTGTAATGGGAGCCCCAGCTGATGCTTGGTTTTGGTGAGTAGGCGCCCTCATTTAAAAATCTTGCCCCCATGATGCTTAAGCCAGTCACAGGTACGGGAATGTGGAGTTCGTATGTATATGTGTGACGTGTATGCTAATTGTGTCGGAGCTACCTATAGTTGAGCCTTAGTTAGCGTTAATAAGGATGTAATAGCTGTATTTGGGCCGTGTTTAGTGAAGAGTTGGCATGATTAGTGAGCTTGTATGATGATTTTGAGATACGTGACAAAAGTCTATTCGATAGAAGTGCGTGGGAATGAGAATGTTGTGCTATAATAGAAGGATGAACGTGTTGGTGTTTGCTGTAAGTTGATGGTGACGGTAGTCAAGTACGAGTTTATAAACCCTGCCGTGAGTACGATGATGATAGTTATAGAATTGTTGAGTTATAATTTGAAACATAGCATATAATGATGCGTTCAGACCTTGTTTATAGGTTGAAATTTTTCCGCTGCATAATAATTGATTTGTGTGCGATGAGTTGCTTATGATTGAATGTAGAACATGATAGAGTAATTTGTTATGAGGATATACAATTATAAGTTATAAGAAAGAATGAGTTAATGCTAATTATATGTTTCATGTTATTGTGAAAGCGAGTTTGGTAGCGATATGTTAAGACAAGTCTTGAGTATGATAGGATGACGTGACTAAGCTGATGAGTGACTCGGTAGCAAGTAAACCGAGTTGGGTAATTGTGTAGCGTAATGTGACATACACCTTATTAGTTGAGATGATACGTTATGCGTGAGTAACGATTGCAATACGTGGTCGAGTGTGATAATTAGTGCCGAATTCCGAACTTAGTTTGTAATCGACACGCGGTGTTGTTTTGCAGGTATCTTTGATTTACTTTGCACTTCTGACCGGGTACTTAACCATACTTGACCGAGTGCGAATGCTTACTAGACTGAGTACACCTCACTCGATCTAGTTAGGAAGCTATGACGTCGGGATGTGGAAAGATTGCCTGCAGATACTCGACGAAATAGCTCCTACTCGATTGAGTAGGTTACTGTACAGTGAGACTTACGGGTTTCTTAAAACCCCTATTCTTTCTATTCTTCCCATTCATCTCCTATATTTCGAAAACCTAAGTCTACAATCCTCTCAAAATCTCTCACACTCTTGGGTTAGTGGTGATTCGTGGGGTTGATTTCTTTGTTTAATTTCGTTTCTTTACTTTGCTACTCAATCAAGGTATGCTTTTCTTCCTAATTTACATGATTTATTGATTTGGATGTGTTAGAATAAGGATAAAATCTGAAATTTTCGATTCATATGGATAGATTGTTGCTTTTAATAGTTGCAATATGATTCACATGCCTTCATTCCATGTTTGTTGATGACTAATTGCTGTAAATTAGACTAGAAATTGCAAAAATTGAACCCGAAATTTCTAGGGTTTCAAAATTGAAATTGATTTTTGGTTGTTTTACAATGGTTAGATGGTAGAATTGAGTCCTATGTATTGTTTATATCATGTTGAAGGATGGATTTTGATAATTTTTAGCTTAGAAAGTTGCCTTAAAACTCCGTCTTAAAAGTGCCTCAAGTGGAAATTCGTGATCTATAATTGGAATTTGGTGTGGTATATGACTGTTTAAGTGAAGATTGAACTTCAATATGATAATAGAGACGATAATTGATGAAAAATATGCCAAAATTGTTACAGCTGTAAAGACCGTCTGAAAAGTTTATCTAGGTTGTTGTTTCTAATATGAAAGACGATGATGATATGTTCTAAGTTAGTTTTTCATGAGTTAGTAAGAATGCCTCACATGTGATTAGGAGTTTGTATGGAACAACTTTAGAAGCATGCTAGGATATCCGAATTTGTTGAGCATGTGCAACCACCATGATAAATTTTTCACAACTATGGCTTATGAGTAGTGGTAAACTGAGCTTATATGTCAAATTTCGGAAACTGTTGGTGAATGTGTGTACCTAGCTTAGTATTCAAGGTTAATGGCACGAATTGTGTGCTTCACATGTCGAGCTTGTTGATGAATTGATGTACTTAGCTGAGTATGTGAGATCCAAATTACATGAAGTATATGCTTTACGTGTTTATGCAAGTTGCTGAAGTCATATGTTGAAACAGATGCCGAGACTGAACATAGGAACTCGTCAAAGTAAACGGGGGAGGGGTAATCCACCTGAGATGGGGGAAGGGAGTGGACCCTGTGGTACCCGCAGTTCCGGAGTACCTTTCTGTTGTTTTTGTTGATTTCAAACAGCGAGAGCGTTTTGTAGTTTTACAAAAACGTAAGATGAGACCAACGAGGTGTATAGATACTACACTGTTGGAGGAATTGGGGATAGAGACGGATGTCTGTCACATATTTGAGACCTTGGGCCTTATGGGTTTGTATAGGCTGGGGAAACACTCTTATCCTTTTCTTACTTTGGAGTTTATGAGCTCCATTATCTATGACCCCGCTGGCCAGACCGTTGAGTTTCGGTTGATGAACACTAGTTTCTTGCTTTCTATGGACCAATTTGCTTCTCACCTTGGGTTGGCCAAGCCTCCCAAGGACTCCATCACGGATATCCCTGCTGAGTGCGGTGTATGCCGCCTAATGCCTTGTCTGACCGGGAAATCAGCTCCTACCTCGAGTAACATGTTGATTAATGACGTTCAGCATGTTACCTTGAGGATCTTTCTTCGTTCTCTCTCGAACCTCATTTATGATCGACCAGATATCAGTAAGCTGAACAACCATGAGGTGTTACTTCTGATGTCTTACTTGAACCCGGAGCGGGCCAGGAAAGTGGTCTTTAATGCTCCTTCGATGGTTTGTGCTGTCCTTGCCTTGATGGCCACTGCCTCTTCCCGGTACTTGAGTTGTGGCGCCATCGCCACTCGGTTAGCTGAAAAGCTAACCTCTTTCGAGGCTTCTTCGGAGTACGTGCCTCTAGCTACCCCAGTGCCCACTATGGATCGTGACTACTATCTCGACCTGAAATGGTTGAGAACTTTGGTTGACGGTAGCCTAGCTTAGGGGGTGTGGGGCGTGAGTTGGATGAAGATTCCAGCTCCTGAACACCTCCCACCGACGGAGCCCTTAGAGCCGGCGGTAGTAACGGTGGACTCCGATGACGAGGAGGAGAAGGAAGAGGATGTTGATAGACCCCGCCATCTACAGACCTACATCATCGACGACACGATTCTCGAGGTGATGCCAGAGCCGAAGAAGGGCAAGAATGCGTCAGTTGTGGCGGTGGAGAGACCTAGGTTGGGAAGAGGACCCTGTCGAGTGAGGGAGAGGACCTTGGAGACTAGGCCACGGCCGGTGGCACCACAGCAGCAGCAGCATCCTTTTCCGTGCTACCCTTATCTCGACACCCCGGAGACGCGATCCAGCTACTTGTCGGAGAGAGTGTCATCTACCTTGACCCTCCGGAACATGCACGAGATGGCGTACGCTCAGGGGATAGGGACCGAGGGACCGCATCCGGTTTGGTGGAGTGGAGTTGGGGACTACACAGGGGTTTTCCATTCCTATGGGGTGGATCAGTCGACGTGCGGGACACCTCAGTCCTTTGCCTACGGTGGCTTGACCCCATGGTACGTGAGCCCAGGAGCCGGAGCAGGAGTGGATGCGGGGATTGGGTCATCAGGAGCGGGTACTTCTGGCGGTGGTGGTGATGATGAGGTGATGGTTGAGCAGCAGCAGCAGCAGGAGGAGTGATACTCCTTGTCCTTATCTTTGTTGATGGTAGTTGGTTTAGATGTTGGTAGTGTTGTTAGACTTTAGTAGTTGTTTTCGTTGAGACTTAGTTATGGACTTGTATTGTTGGCCATAAGGCCGGATTGGATATTTTGAGCTTATTGCAGGATGTTGGGAGTCGGGGAGTCATCCCGACTCGGATTATATGACAACTATGTTTATGTATGATGGCTTACGACAAGTTTTATAAGGCACTGTGACCTGTAGGTACTCGACAGAGTACCCCGTACTCTATCGAGTAGCTGCAGGAAAGTGGGATAAAAAATCATTCTGATATGTGGGCTACTCGATCGAGTAGCTAAGACACTCGATCGAGTAGCATGGCACTCGATCGAGTACCGCTACATACTCGATCGAGTAGCACTGTTACAGGAGGTTTTCAAAAATTAAAAATGTTCAATTGTTTTATAATTGCAAGTTTGATGTTTAAGGTAGTTATTAGTGCGTAGTAACACCTATGAACCGTTAATTTCATATGTTGGAAGTCAAGTTTCGGTTTTATATGCGTGTTTGTAACAATTAGTGAAGTGGCGACGGTTTCTTGATTGTTTTAATATTACATATGCCATATTACCATTCATTCATTGAAGTTACATTTCTTCATACGTTGTGCGTACGATATTAACGTGCTTTATCGATGGCGACTAGTTATCCCGGTGCGTTGTGTATGATTTATAATTTAACGAGTTTATGCTTAGCGAGTAATGTCCACAATAAATAACATGTTTCTAATTCATGCTATGAATCAAGTAATAAGTAATATGCGCTGTAATTTCGGTGGTGAACTTCGAGGACGAAGTTCCTTTTTAGAGGGTAAGAGTAATGTCGCAAAATAAAAACGCTGAATTTGAAGTTATATGGTTATACGTTTACAATGTTTTGTTGTGTTATGTTGTTACTCGTTACAATGTTTTGTTGTCGTTGTAGTACTTTGGTCACATTGCTTATACGAAGTGTAAGTGGTTACTTTAGTTCATTGAAAGAATATGATAGTATGTTGTAAAGGACCGTTATAAAGAGCCAGTTGTGGCGCGATGTGTCGTAATAGAATGAATTAGTGAGTAACACAGTGGTGTTAGTTGTGCAGTATGAGGTTGACATGAGATACGTTTCGGGTCGATAGTCGTTATCATATGATGAGTGATGGTCGTTTGTGTTGGCTCGTATGGCAAGGTCGATGTTTGATATATAATAGTTTGTAAGAATTGATGCATACATATAGAGTGACATTTAACGGTGATAATGTTTGCATGATAGTTGTAAGAGTCGATAGGTATAGAGCGTAGACGGTGATGATGATGACAGGGGGAGGGACGATATTTCCAAGGAGCAATGATTTGAGTAGGGAGATTGGTGATGTCGTGTTTTTCCGTGTCTTGTGCGTGAGATAGGTGAGTTGAACTTCGGGGACGAAGTTCTTCTAAGGGGGAAAGACTGTAATACCCGCCCTTTTTGAGACCCTTTGACCAGCGTTGACTGACCTTGGGAGCGGGAATAGTCTTAGAAGTGAGTGCCAAAACCATCTTGGGTTGCGTGTTAAGAGTGGTACTCGATAGAGTAGAGGCTACTCGATCGAGTAGCTAGGTTACTCGATCGAGTAGGGGGCCACTCGATCGAGTATGTTGGGTACTCGATCAAGTACCGAGTTTTCAGCGAGGGTTTTATATCGCATTTTGTTAAATCCGCATATCACTTCCGCCACTTTCCTCCTATCCTTCAGTCGCCTCTTTCCCTTCCCTTCACCTCAAAACCTCCATGGAAGCCTTTTGAGGTTCCTTGTGCCTTAGGAGAGCGCCACTTGAGTCGGGTAGCGGTCTTTTGCTGAGTTTCTCCCTATAGGTATGTCATAATCATCATCCGTGTCCTTGTTCTTTACAGTTAGGGTTTGCTTGTTAGTAATAGATAATTGTATTGTGGTTATAGGCTTTGCTTGGTCGCTGGATATGTTGTTTGTCGACATGGATTGGTTGCGGTTGCTTAAAGGTAGGTTCGCCTACTCAGTTTCTGTAGATGGTCTAGTATGTCGGTCGTTGTGATTGTATTGTGATTGCTTAGTATCGTAGTTGTATTGTGACGGTTGTGATGGTGATTGTGGTTGTTGTTTCTGGTTCTCGAGACGCGTTCTCGGCTGAGTGGGGTCACTTGCGGGAGTGGCTTCACACCCTAGTTTTGCCCTTCGTGGAACCCGCCACGGAAGGGGATGTGCACATTAATGGACAGGGTTATCGCTCATTATGAGGAGCGGGGATTTGGTGGGAACGGCTGCGGTCCCCCACTGGCAGGGCTGGTCCGGTGGACAGTCAGTGACAGAGTTGGTTGGCTTATCGTGATTGTGTTTGAGATTGATAGCATTGTTTTGTATTGATAGTCGTAGTTGCCGTTGTCGTATCTTATCTCGGTACTGACCTTGTGTGGTTGTTTGTTTGTTATGTGTCTGCCGTGATCCCCTATGGTGAGCAGTCGGTCTTAGCAGGTGTTGATGTGGTTGATAGCTGGAGTCCGGGCAGGGATGAGTCTTCACGAGATTTGATAGCAGTAGCGAGTAGTCTTTGAGTTGTACCTTTTATATCGTTTGTTGTTTAAATCACTTGTAATATAACATAATAGTTCTCTTATCGACGTTTGATGATTACTATCCTCGGGCAACCGAGATGGTAACGCCCTTATATGCTAAGGAAGGCCTAGTTAAGGCTCCTCTGAATATGGGGGTGTTACATGAAGTGGTTGAGAACTTTAGCTGATGGCAGCCTAGCTTAGAGGGTGTAGGGTATGAGCTAGATGTGGATCACGGCTCCTGAGCACCTCCCGCCGACAGAGCCGTTAGACCCGGTGGTGGTAGCTGTTGACTCCGATGAGGAGGGAGAGGATGACGATGTACCTCGGCAGTTGCAGATATACCTCATTGATGACACAATCCTTCAGGTGATGCCCGAGCCGAAGATGGGGGAGAATGTGGCAGTGGTGGAGGAGAGACCCAGGTTGGGGAGAGGACCTCATCGAGTGAGGGAGAGGACAGCGGAGACTAGACCACGGTCGGTAGCACCACCGCAGCAGCACCCTTTTCCTTGTTACCCCTACCTCGACACCCCGGAGACGCGTTCGAGCTACTTGGCAGAGAGTGTGTCATTCACTTTGACACTCCGGAACATGCATGAGATGGCATATGCTCAGGGGATTGGGACCGAGGGACCACATCCAGTGTGGTGGAGCGGAGTCGGCGACTATAGTGGGGTTTTCCACTCTTACGGGGTGGATCAGTCAGCCTGGGGGACACCACAGTCCTTTGCTTTTGGTGGCTTGACCCCATGGTACGTGAGTCCTGGAGCTCGGGCAGGGGTTGATGCGGGTATTGGGTCATCGGGAGCAGGCACCTCGGGAGGAGATGGTGGTGGGGACGAGATGATGGATGAGCAGCAGCAGCAGCAGCAGGAGTGACACTCCTTTTTCTTTACCCTTGTTTATGGTTGATGATGTTGGATGATAGTAGTTGTTCTTAGTTGGAACTTTATTTTGGTTTGTACGGTTGGCCATAAGGCCGGATTTGCTAGTTTGACCTTGTTGCAGGATTTTGGGGGTCGGGAAGTCATCCCGACTCGCGTTATGTGACGTTTATATATATATGTGGTGTTTTGACAGGTGTTCTCTAAGGTTTGACCTGTGGTTACATGACAGAGTGCCCCACACTCGGTCGAGTAGCTGCAGGTGTGACGGATATAGGGTATTATGATCTCAGGGCTACTCGATCGAGTAGCCAAGACACTCGATCGAGTAGCGGGCACTCGATCGAGTACCCTATATACTCGATCGAGTAGCACTGTTACAGGAACTTTTAGTAAAATTAAAATTGTTTAATGGTTATATAATTACATGTTTGATGTTTAACATGGTTATTGATGATTAGTAACATGTTTGAACCGTTAATTTCATATGTTAGAAGTTGTGCCTGGATTTTAGATGCATTCACTTTACATCCGTAATGTCTACTAGTTATATTCCACGGGAAGTGTGTCCTTCCATATACGAACACAAATGATATAAACATGCATTCTTGAGGGTGGCTAGCCATTCGTATATGGTTGCATATGTTTTATGGTTTAATGGTTGTCTAATTAATGAGTAATGTCAATAATGAATGATATAGGTTAGATATATGTGTCAAAACGTAAGTAGTACATAACATGTGTAGTGAATTGGTGGTGAACTTCGGGGACGAAGTTCCTTTTAGAGGGGAAGAGTAATGTCGCAAAATAAAAAGGCCGATATTGTAATTATTTTGTTGTTTGTTTATAAGGTTTTCTATTACTTTGGTTACATTTCTTGCATGAAGTTATATTTGTTTGCACTTGTTCATTGGGTAATTTGTGTGGTGAAGTAAAAGTTGATAGTGTGCCTTAAAAGACGGTCATAAAGAGACAAGTTGTGATGTCATGTGTTGGATTAGAATCGTATCGTTGGATAACATAGTGGTATTAATGTTATTTATTTTGTGTTGATGGTTGTTGTTAATGAAAGTGTAATCTCGTAATGTGTTGGGTAATCGTTGGTTATGCCGGTTTGTGTTGCGGGGTTGGTATTTCAAGTGGTAGCTTGTAGAGGTCGATCTATATGGAGCATTAGACAGTTGATGATGACGACATGGGGGGATGTTATCTCCGGGGAGTAGTGACCTATGTCGGAAGAGTAGTGATGTCGTTTTGTCCCGTGTCTTGTGCTTTGAGATAGGTGAGTTGAACTTCGGGGACGAAGTTATTTTTAAGGGGGGAAGACTGTAATACCCGCCCTTTTAGAGACCCGTTGACCAGCGTTTATTGACCTTGGGAGCGGTAATAGTCCTTAGAAGTGCGTACCAAAGTTATCATGTGCCTTGAGTTAGGGGTGGTACTCGATAGAGTAGAGGCTACTCGATCGAGTAGCTTAGATACTCGATCGAGTAGGGGCCACTCGATCGAGTAGGTGGGCCACTCGATCGAGTAACGGGTTTTCAGCGAGGGTTTATAATCATCTTTTGTTATACCCGCAAATCATTTCCGCCTCATTTCTTCAGATCCTTAGGTCGCCTCCTTCCCTTCTCTTCAGTATATAACCTCCATGGAAGCCTTTGAAGGTTCTTGTGCCTTAAGAGAGCGTAGCTTGAGTCAGGTAGCAGTCTTTTGCCAAGTTTCCTCTTATAGGTATGTCGTCATCATCATCCGTATCCTTGTCTTTGCAGTTAGGGTTTGATTGGTAGTGATAGATGGTTGTGTTATATATATAGGTGTTGCTTGGTTGCTGGATATTGCGTGTGTGGACATGGAATGGTTGCAGTTGCTTAAAGGTAGGTTCGCCTACTCAGTTTCTGTGGATGGTCTAGTGTGTCGATTGTTGTGCCGTTGTGGTTGTATTGTAGTTGTGTTTGTGTGGCAGCGGATATGCGGTACACGGTTGGTGTATACAGTTTGTTGATTGTTTATGTATTGTAGCTGTCTGTGATTGTTTGTCTCTGGTTCTCGAGGTGCGTCCTCGGCTGAGTGGAGTCACTTGCGGGAGTGGCTTCACGCCCTAGTTTCGCCCTCTGTGGAACCCGCTACGGGAAGGGATGTGCACATTAATGGGACAGGGTTATCGCTCGGTATGATGAGCGGGGATTTGGTGGGTACGGCTGCGGTCCCCCACTGGCAGGGCTGGTCCAGTGGACAGTCGGTGACGGAGATTGATTTGAGTGGGTGTGTTTGTGTGTGACTGGTTGTGTTTGTAATGTGTTGATAATTGTTGTTAGTCCATGTTAAGTCTTGCCTCGGTTGCTGACCTTGTGTGGTTGTCTTGTTTGTTTGTGTGTCTGCCGTGATCCCTTATGGCGAGCAGTCAGTCTTAGCAGGTGTTGATGTCGTGGATAGCTGGAGTCCTGGCGGGGATGAGTCTTCACGAGTTTTGATAGGGATAGTGTGTAGCTGACGAGTTGTACCTTTATATTGTTAATTTGGTTGTAATACTTGTAATATAACTATAATTGTTCTTTTATCGACTTTTAATGATTACTTACCTCGGGCAACCGAGATGGTAACGCCCTTATATGCTAAGGAAGGCCTAGTTAAGGCTCCTCAGAATATGGGGGTGTTACATAATAGCACTAAACATGATGAAGAATCATCCCGAGACTGTTCTCACCTCCTCGGCCCTCGTGACGACAAAGAGATCAACGTGCTTAAGGAAGACGATATCCAAAGTGGAATGCTCATGCTTTTCATTGCCTTCAACAAAAAATTTCCAAGTTAGAGGGAGCCATTGATAACTTAAACTCTCGGCATTCCAACATAGAAAACCAGTTTGCTGAAATGGGTAAGAAGCTTGAGGCCCAACCTCTCAAGATGGAAAGTGTCCAGACAAATCCTCAACTAGACAGTCCTAAAGCAATAAGCGAGCAATCTATTCCTAGTTCTTCTCATCCAGGAATCAAAATCAATAAAGGCAACCTCATGGAGCCTTCGTCAAAGAAACCTAACAACTCTCCCAGGTCATTCACAAGTCTAGGCATACCTTATGCCCTAGCCTTGAACAAATTATCCTCTCAAGGTCTTCTTCAACCAATAGGGCCTAGCCCAGGCCCAGAAAAGAAATCTAAATTTTGGGATGGCAACTCGTATTGTCAATACCATAGGGGTAGGGGGCATGATACCGAAAATTTCTATAAACTCAAGCATGTCATACAAGATGGGATTGAGGATGGTAGGATTTATGTCTCGCTCCTAACTAGTTCGGATACAGAAACTAAGGGACCTTATAGGGAGTTCAACATCGCAGATGATCAAAAAGATGAACGATCCACCAATAATTTGGTGAAAAGAAGGAAAACAGATTCACAAATACCCGACCAGTCAAAGGAGGCAACATTGATTGAGGACGTTATTGACTGTCTGCACCCAGTTTACACCTCTTATTTGAAAGGTGGCATCAAAACCGTCGAAAACTTATCAGCAGAGGTTGTTCGTATCATTGAAGTCATCCAAGGAGGTTCACTGTTCACATCTACACCCAATAATAAAAAAATCTACATTACCAACGTAAAGGTTATAGAACCTTCACCAGAAAGTGGAACTCAGCATCCAAGGTCATTTTCCAATTTAGGCATGCCTTATACGATCTCCTTTAAAAGACTCTTTGCCAAAGGACTGATCCAACCGATCGGTCTAACCCCAGACCCTAAGTACGAGAGGAGAGGTCGCTTCTGGGACGGTTCTCAATATTGCTTATTCCATAGGGATAATGGACACGACACTGAAGCATGTTCCAAACTCAAATATACCATCCACTATATGCTCAATCGCGGCAAGATATCGTTATCGACCCTCAGTCTTTTAAGAGAAAAGAATGACCCTCATGGGTGTCTTACTCTTCAAAGACAGGAAGGTCTCCTTGGCCTTTACTCTTCTAATACCCCAAATAACGAGGACATGGTGCTCAAATCGTTCAACGATCAAGATCGGACGTTCAAGCTACCAGATGCTGAAAGAGAATCCCCCGAAGATAACAATGATGATTAGGAGTCTAGATCTGAGACCGAGAAAAAGTCCGAGTCCGGGTCTTAGGCTTTCTTTCCCATATTTATTCTAAGTGTCTTTCTTCGTGTCCATTTCCATTCCTAGTGACAACCTGGGGGCTGTCCCACGAGTCACGTGTCTTCTCGAGTCTATGTTAAATACATTTATTACTCATTTCAATAAAATTACAATTTTCAATACACATATTCTGTCATGCTATCTCTGTCTCTTCCTTTACCCTTTTCCCGTGACAACAAGAATTGATTTGAGACATTTTAAAACAAACAAACGAGCAACGCATGGTAAGTCGATGTGAGTACACTAAAACGATGTTCCGTTCCAAGTTGTAGAGGACCTGAAAATCCGTCTCCATTTTTCTTACCTATTCCATGTCTGGCAATAGAAACCTCACTATACTCCAACTTAGTACGAGCCTATCTCAAGAGATTCTAGGACGAATCCAGACCATCTCCCTTGTTGACGATCCATGACGGAAAGCAAGCTCATTCCCCACAATAAAAAACCTGTTTACTAAAGACCAACCCGTTTCACACCAAAGGTGCTAGTCTGACCCAAATCCTTGGTAACAAGCAAATCTAAGACGATACGAGCCATGATTAAAGACAAAGGCTCAATCAAGAGAAATGATCAAGATCAATATCCAAGACAAAAGAGACAAAAGAACGAGGCTCAATCAGCAAGTCAATGTCAATATCCAAAGTCGAAGTCATCTTCAAAAACCCGAATCAAGAATCTGAGCAAAAAGCCGAGATATACTCTAGACCAAGAATCCAACCCTGAAACCAAATACGGAATACCGCTGAAGTCTATATAGAATCAAGACATTAATCAAGATGGTCCGCTAGCACTGTAACACCCCCTCATACCAAGGTACCTTATCAGGACTACCCCAGCATGAAAGGCTGTTACCATCTCGGTTACCCGAGGTTAGTATATATCAAAAGCGTCCGTCCTAAACACATTTATTAGAATTACCATAAAGTATTAATGTTTACAACAATCCAAATCCAAACCAAAACCAATAAAGTGAATTCAACTGCGGACAACTACAAAATCATAGCTAAGACTCGTAACTGTGATACTACGACTGGTGATGACGACTTCCCCATGACCGCCCAAGCTCACCAAAAGCAATACCTGACAAGTCTGCTCACCATCCCCGAATGGATCACCGCAGGTTTTACAAAACAACAACAACGGGGTCAGTACCATTCAATCAATATAAGACAAACAAACAATGTAACCGGCTGATCATCCTCCATCCCCGGTCTCCCGATCTCACACAGTAACCGACTACACACCGAAGTGTATAGCCCTGCCAGATTACTCATCGCAACAGGTAATCCATGCCGCCAGTGGGTGACCGCAGCCCATCCCCACCTAGTCCAGCTCATCAACGAGCGACTAACAATCCATGTCCCTTAATGTGCACATCCCCTCCCGTGACGGGTTCCACGGAGGGCGAACGAGGGTGTGAAGCCACTCCCGCAAGTGACTCCACCACAATCACATATACCGCAGCATCACAGCTGTCACAACACCACAACCGTCACAACACAGCCACATCACCACAACACCCATCCTCCGATGATCAGCAGATAACAACAATTATGAAACAAACACAATCTTAATCAATTAACAGTACTGAGTAGGGAAACCCTACCTTTTCGCAATCTGCTACGCTGCAATTAATCATACAAATGCACAACTAGTAACACATCATCACCTACAACAACGATAATCAACAATCAACAACATATGATGACCAAAACCCTAAACCCCCAAATTGACCAAATTAGGGTTTATTAACTTATAAGAATGACAATAGATGAACAAGGATAAGACACTTACTACTGCAATTGAAACGAAATGAGATGCTAGAACCCACAATCGGCGACCTTCGACTTGGAATTGATGAAGATGATTAGAGGAGGATGAACGTAGTTTATGTTTTTGGGGAGAAATGATTTCAGAAACTGACGAACGATTATATATAACCTCTAATCATTTTAACCAAAACCGCGGAAATAATACCCGTCAGGCCAGATACTCGGTCGAGTAAAATGTATACTCGGCCGAGTATCCTCTACTCGGTCGAGTATTCACCATACTCGGCCGAGTATTCCTCGGCAGAACCCAAACAAACTACACTCTTGGCACTACTCGGCCGAGTAGGCTCTACTCAGTCGAGTACTTAGCTTATAAAATCCGTAGTGTTACAATCTTCCCCCCTTAAAAAGAACTTCGTCCCCGAAGTTCCAACCCAACCTATAAAACATGGACACCTAACACCAGATCCACTAACCACGCTTACTAGATAACATATCCTCTCGATATTGACTCCATAATATCGAATAACCACAAAATAATGTTGCCAATCTTGACTCACTTCCATAACACTCAATAGCACTCAATACTAAGACAATCCACAAAAGAAGATCAACCAACAAAACGGAATGTTACATTCTACCACCCTTAAAAGGAACTTCGTCCTCGAAGTTTACTCACACTCATTAACATCATCATCCAGCTGCCAAAATTCTCGAACTCATAAATATCATCATCCACTTTTATCAACACTATCGAAAAATTCTCACACTCCTAAACGTCGAACTACTACAAGCACAGCCATGGCCTTTTAACACCATCAACCACTATATGTACCCATCCATTCCTTATGCTACACCAACACTCTACGTCCAATAATATTACGACATGCACAACCCTCAAACGCTCTTTGCCGCATCCTACTCCTCTTAAGACACATGTTACGTCCTCGTAACTCACTAATACTAGATCCTTAGCTAAACCTCTCATTATCTTCACCACCACCACATGTGAAAGATACCCGCCTATAATCTAAACACTTACTATTCCTACATGCAAGGCTCTCTTACTTAAACAGTTCTCATACCTCAACTCATTCTGCACACCATCTAACCAATACCACACAATCCTGATCATGACAAACACTCTAACTCTTCCACATTACCGCAACACGACATACCTCTCTATATAAACTCTATAAAACTCTTATCGCCAAAAGCATAACTCACGATCCACACTTGTTACGTACACTCACACTAGATCCTCAAGTTCCTTTCTTTCATTACCGCAAGACTTATACATAACTTAACATGACACCAATTCCCAACACCCTACACTCACTGTCTTAACAAAGGATTATGAACCACTTGCATATATCAGATCATTACCACACATGTTCTACGAATCACTTACTATTACCATGTCTACCAAAGCCTCATCTAGAACAAGATCAAAATTACTGAAACAACCTATCACAACTGTGTCCCATCAACAGAATATCACTATACCATGACAACAACGAAAACATATACAACTCTCTTTCATATCATACTCTACCCTCATTCCCAAACTAAAACTGGTAAGAAACATCAACAAACAAAACAACAGTCTACATGTCTAACCGAAACTCACAAGAAACAACAGCAACACAACAACAATCTGTGCATAACTGGTCTGTACTTTCGAAACTCAAATCATAACCACCCCGTATACTCCACCACAACCGGGGACGGCATCGCAACACCGCCACCAACAACCGCACCGCAGCGCGAAAATGCCCGCATCACAACACGAAGTACCGTGCCCGGATCACCACCCGTGGCACAACAACCACATCGATAAACATCACACCCACATATATTCCCACAAACACTGACTCAGTATAACTCTCCGGACAAGAAAGCTTACTCAAAAATGCTTTACTAGATCACAACACCATATATCATACGGAATAAATAGACAAGAATCTCATGCATACCATCCATACTTTTTCATGGAATAAACATATATCATGAATACACATGCAAGTATAACCAGTCTTGTCAGACTACCCAAACTATCACTTTTGATCATCATTCCATTAAGTTACCGTATCCAACATATATTACAGAACATTCAGATAACAACATTATAACTATCACACCATACCGCTTCTCGTGAGGTCACAACCTCATACAAACATCTATATACATCTTAGACCCATAATCACATCCAACTAGTCAATCCTGATTACGTAAGTTACCACTTGACAATGATTATCTCTTATCCAGACTTAACTCAGGTGCCCTTCATAACATATCTTCTCTTACACACAATTATCACCATCCGGCGAACGTAGCCATATCATCTGTACCCAACTACCAGCGAATACCTCATATATCCATACCTTAAACTCCCTCACAACCAAACATTAATCACCTCCACAAAATCAACCTCATTAGAACAACTAACTTCCCTAAAATAACATCATCCTCAACCACTAGTGACAATACTATGACACCAACATCCTTCATGTGACTACTCTCTTACCATCACTTCTTAATATAACCATTCGTTTCCTCCCTTTGGTTATCATCCCAAACAACGAACCTCAAATATATCAACAAAAATCACCTCAACACTATTTCCAATTCCTTCCTTAATTGTATCGTCACCCGACTCACCACCAAAATCTCATATCGTGCAAATTCTTTACCCAACTTTTGCTTTCTTTAATTCCTCGAAACTCATGATTATCATGTTGTCCTGGAACTTCTATATAACTGTGAACTCAAATCCTCATGATAGTATCATACATTTCGACGATTCCTTAATTTTATATCACATAACCTCGGTGAACATATCCCTAGTTTTACTCCCCTTGTTCTTTTCTTTTACCCTCGACAAACTCCCTCAATAATTCAACTCTTCGTTATTTCTATCTAACTCTCTAGTGCTCCGGTTACCTTCACATTGCTCCAAACTCAAATCCCATTATTTTTATGTCGATATCATCTCATTCTTTCTTACCATGGGTCTTCTATCATTATACTATAACTCCCAATTGTCACTAATCTATCCATAAAATCAACGTTTAATGTTCAAACAATTGCATCTTCCTTTTTACATCACTAGAAAACCAAAAATTCATCTTATACCGTTAATTGCCCAAAGAATTACTCACTAGGCTCACATCGTGATATTCCAAATTCCCAAATCAACTACTATATACTCATCGCGGCATAACTTGACTTCACTATACACTATTTATTTCCATCTCTCTATAATGACCTTTTATCACATATGTCCTTAAGCAACTCAATCCAAACCGTCTCCCTCCATAAATCCTTACACATCCCAACACGCCACTATTCGTATCACTCATCTCAATCTTTCATTCTCACATTTCTTTACACTTACATCACCCTTGCCCATATGCATTTACTTTTATATTACTCAACCCATGACTATATCACTCATCATATCTCACAAAACATGCTCCGTGTCTCAATGAGCTCATCAATCTACTCTTTTCTTGTTCCACTAACGCTCACAACCACATATAACTCATGTCCTTTATATCCAACACCTATCCCTTCATAAGCCGGCATTCTCCCTATCATAGCATTTGGTAACTTACGTATCAAGACCGTCGCATATATAAAAGAATAATTTAAGACCCAAAACATACATGTACACATACCCTACGACTCAAAGCAATGTAAGAACATAATCACCGATTAAAAATTATGGTAAAACATAGCCACCGTCTCAAAACGGCCGCCCACTGAGGTACTCGGTCGAGTACGTGGCATACTAGGCCGAGTACAGGGTACTCGGTCGAGTAACTATATTACTCGGTCAAGTTTTCGACTCCAGAAGCAAACTCAATTGTCGAAGAAGGATTACTCGGTCGAGTATTGGGAATACTCGGCCGAGTAGACCTTACTCGGTCGAGTATGAGACTACTCGGCCGAGTTCACGACTCCAGACGCTAAACAGTATTATCACAGAGAGATTACTTGGCCGAATATGGAATACTCGGTCGAGTATAAAAGATACTCGGCCGAGTAGGGACTACTCGGTCGAGTATCGGCGCAGTTCTCAGCATCGTCCAGTTTTCGTAAAATAGTCATATCTCACTCGTTACTTGGTCATTTTGGGCGTGTGACCTATCGTTAGAATCATAAGAGGACAAGTTATCACCTCAACTTGGAATTACAGCAATATCATTTCTAGAACTCTACTTATGAAAGTTTTAAGACAACTCTTCCGTAATCGGTTTTCATACAAATCAAATTTTCTCAACCAAAACAATTTGAACATGCATAAGGCAACAACAACTCAATACTTCAAGAAACCAGTACATAGAGGCACTTTTATCATGCTCACATTAAAATTAAACACGACATTCACATATATAGACGCATGACCTTAATCACCTGCTTCTACCAACAATCAAGCATTAAAATCATCATGTTCATATGCACATGTACCACTACCATACTTCATGTTCAACATTGTATTAAACAGGTAACATGATCACATTATTCATGCTCAATATCAACTAGATATGATTTCACAATTCACCTTTCATATTTTGCCATGTTCCAACACTTAACATGCCAACATATTCATGCTCAATGTTTATCATCAACAATCCTCGATACATCTTTCAACAACTATCACATTCCACTTCTTTCATCATTTAATCCAACCATGCACAAGATTCAAACTATAGATATGAAACAAACATAACTCAAACATACAACAGTTTCCCCCCATGTGACCGGCTTGAGATCGTAAGGGCCTTAATGCGACTTCGGGACGTCTCCCAAGTCTTTGCGGCAGCTCCAAACAACTCTCCCCGGGTTCATTTTATTTAGACTCCCTAAGTTCATTGAGTTCATTAGTTTTAGGTGCCGGAATCGTCGACTCTGATACCACTTTGTAACACCCCCTCATACCAAGGTACCGTATCAGAACTACCCCAGCATGAAAGGCTGTTACCATCTCGGTTACCCGAGGTTAGTATATATCAAAAGCGTCCGTCCTAAACACATTTATTAGAATTACCATAAAGTATTAATGTTTACAACAATCCAAATCCAAACCAAAACCAATAAAGTGAATTCAACTGCGGACAACTACAAAATCATAGCTAAGACTCGTAACTGTGATACTACGACTGGTGATGACGACTTCCCCATGACCGCCCAAGCTCACCAAAAGCAATACCTGACAAGTCTGCTCACCATCCCCGAATGAATCACCGCAGGTTTTACAAAACAACAACAACGGGGTCAGTACCATTCAATCAATATAAGACAAACAAACAATGTAACCGGCTGATCATCCTCCATCCCCGGTCTCCCGATCTCACACAGTAACCGACTACACACCGAAGTGTATAGCCCTGCCAGATTACTCATCGCAACAGGTAATCCACGCCGCCAGTGGGTGACCGCAGCCCATCCCTACCTAGTCCAGCTCATCAACGAGCGACTAACAATCCCTGTCCCTTAATGTGCACATCCCCTCCCGTGACGGGTTCCACGGAGGGCGAACGAGGGTGTGAAGCCACTCCCGCAAGTGACTCCACCACAATCACATATACCGCAGCATCACAGCTGTCACAACACCACAACCGTCACAACACAGCCACATCACCACAACACCCATCCTCCGATGATCAGCAGATAACAACAATTATGAAACAAACACAATCTTAATCAATTAACAGTACTGAGTAGGGAAACCCTACCTTTTCGCAATCTGCTACGCTGCAATCAATCATACAAATGCACAACTAGTAACACATCATCACCTACAACAACGATAATCAACAATCAACAACATATGATGACCAAAACCCTAAACCCCCAAATTGACCAAATTAGGGTTTATTAACTTATAAGAATGACAATAGATGAACAAGGATAAGACACTTACTACTGCGATTGAAACGAAATGAGATGCTAGAACCCACAATCGGCGACCTTTGACTTGGAATTAATGAAGATGATTAGAGGAGGATGAACGTAGTTTATGTTTTTGGGGAGAAATGATTTTAGAAACTGACGAACGATTATATATAACCTCTAATCATTTTAACCAAAACCGCGGAAATAATACCCGTCAGGCCGGATACTCGGTCGAGTAAAATGTATACTCGGCCGAGTATCCTCTACTCGGTCGAGTATTCACCATACTCGGCCGAGTATTCCTCGGCAGAACCCAAACAAACTACACTCTTGGCACTACTCGGCCGAGTAGGCTCTACTCGGTCGAGTACTTAGCTTATAAAATCCGTAGTGTTACAAGCACCCTCGCTTAGCCTTTCACACATCACACACCCTAAGTCCTTCTCGAGAATGTTATAGGGAGATAGTTAGGAATTTTGAGAATCCTCTCAAGCTCGTCAAGTATACCCATCCTTTAGAGCCAAGACATGGAAATTTGAACCCGCGTCATTTTAACCTACCTTTATGTGCTTAGGCTACATCAAGCCAAGAGACTCCATTTCCAAGCCACATTACAATCCATAATCCCATCGAGCCTTAACTCCACAAAATCAAGCTCCAGAGATTTTTTCATCAAAGCCTCTTATTTCCGAACCCCATATTCCAAATATCCAATCCAGTATCACCTTGACCCAGACGCGGAATCTTCAGATACTTTGCTACCTAGGACGGGATGAATCCATATTCATTCTTAGGGTCCACTTTTAGGTGTGCTCACATGACAAGGAAATTTTTTACAAAATTAGTTATACCTCTTTGGTCTATGATCAGAGGGAGTTATCTCAAATCGATTCTTCGAGTCACCAGAGGAATATACTCTCCTGACCCATGCACTTTAAGGCCCTGACAACATAAGCTTACGCACACACCTGAACAACAAGCACGATTTGATTCCACCTCTTCAGGTGGATACGTAGGCAGTCCTTTCTTACACAAGAAGGATACAACCACAACACCCAAACAAAATTAACAAAGCCACCTAAAAACTACGATCTGGTTTGATTTCACTCCACGTGAATACGTAGGCAGTCCTCATGGACACAACCATCCCACTTTTAACATTCAACCCCATTTTACAACCATCCATTTCTATTTCATAATCTTCCAACCATAATATCTCTTTACTGGGGGCTCCTTCTTGTCGTCCAGTCTCTTTTTCATCAAATTCCAGAATCATCTTCTCATCCTGGGGGCTTCTCTTCCGAGGCGCCACCCTTCCTTTATTCCTCTCTTTTATTCTTGAAGTCTCATTTAAGTCAAGATAGTGCTCGGTCCGGACAATGACAAAGGTCTTGGATCGATTCTCCTAGTTATCGTGCCTCAAAGAGGGGTCTCTTTTACAACAAACGGCGTCCAAAGGTGTCCAAGTAGACAGCTGATCCACGGCTCATGCCTTGCCTTTATATGTCCCCATCATTCTTGCAGTTCTTCTACCTTGGGAACTGATACGCGTTGTCACCCATACTTGGCTAGGGGTTGGGCATACTTAGGCAAAGTCTGTCAGAGTCATCCACGTATCGCGTCCTAGTAGGTCCGCGTCAGTCACGTGTTTAAAGCCCATTGGATATACATAACGCATTACAAACGATAAATTTCTTTGAGCAAGTTTTAAACAACTTTTATAAAGAAACAACTTTTGCAAAACCTATGTGCTTCCTCATTCGAGGTCCATGTAATAATTGCTTACGTGCATATGTGTTTATGTGCTATTTTTTCCTATTGGATCACATTCTTGTGTGGCTAGTAACCATGCAGGTAAGTATTAGAAGCAGTGCTCGCTCCAACCGGGGGCTTCGCTCAAGTCTTCATTCTCCACAACGCAGCAGTATTTTGCAGTATTGCTCAAGTCTTCATTCTCCCAAATAAGCAGCAGTATTTTGCAAAGATTGCTCAAATCATTATAACCAAATAAGCAGATATTGCAAAGATTGCTCACTCAAGATTTCTTCCATGACGATCAAGATGTTCCTAGTCGTCAATATATATGTTCTCCGCGGCGGCATTTTGCAGTAGTAATGCTCAAGGTTTCTTCCATGACGATCAAGATGTTCTTAATCGTCAATATGTTCCCCAACTAGAGTTCGCTTGAGACCGACGCAAGCAGATTCCCCAGCAGTTTCTACCGACGTCCTGCTACCCTCAATATTATTGTTTCCTCACGGAATTCAACAAAGGTGTCGTTCTCCAGAAGTTCCCAAACCAGAGCCTCCTTCCTTAGGTTTGTAAACCCAAAGTTAGGATTCATACCCTTAGATTCTTAGATCCCAAAATAGCTTCCCTTAGGTTCAGAAACCTGAAAGTTCTCATACCAAATGCCCTTAGGTTCATAAATCCATAAATTCTTTTGAAGTTCCCATACCATAGAAAGCTTGGATGCATGTGTCCGAAACCAAAATTAATATCCCAAAAGCTCCTAAACTAACCCTTAGGATCCCATCTCCTTTTAGGTTCATAAACCAGTCTTTTAGGTTCATACACCCAGCTCTTTAGGTTCTCGAACTCCCCTAGAGTTCATACACTTCTACCCTTAGGATCATAATCCTTTACAATCACTTTTTCTTAGAGTTCCTAAACCCAAACCTTCGTTACCCCTTAGGTTGAACTTATATTTGGCCTCCTTCCCGTCGATATTTTCCTTTAGGGCCCCACACCCTAGCACATTCCTTACATATCTTTTAGGTCTGACCCTCAGCTCCTACGCACCTCTGGAAACGTCTCGGGAAAGAAGTCTCAGGTATGATTTCTTCTTATGGCTGGCGATCCTCCTTACGTAGTCTAATGGACTTTAAACGATCCTCCTCGATAGTCGACAGACTCTAAAATGTTCCCGACGACAGGTCCTTGGCTCAAACCCCTTAAGCCGCTTCGCGTGGCCATAGTCGTCAGGTTGTAATTCTTCGATTGACCTGATGGCTATACTTTGACTTTCGCCTTGTCCAAGCCTCAGTCAAAGTGGGGGCTCTGTAGATACCTCATTTCTACACCTCCCGCCAACCACGCAGTGATGATTGGGCTGCATGTTTGGTACATGGAATGATTTATGACAATCCGTAAGTTTATCGTCAAGTGATAGCTAAAATACTTGTGTCTACCCCTTGGTCGTCATCTACACGCCTATACGGTCGTTTTGACAGTAATTAGAGTTCATTTCGAGTCCGAGTCAAAAACCGCTTCATTTTCTAAGAAATCGTTTAAAATGCTGAGTCCGAATGTTCTAGAATATTCCGGATATTTATTCCATAATTTAATTTTATGTCTTTTGGTAAAATATATCTCGTAAATCTTATTTTAAGAAATAAGGAAGTATAGATCTACCGCAATTCCATAATAGAAACGCGGAAATCTTTCTTCCGCAGGAGAAAACCTCTGGGGAAATGACGCAGCAGATGCTGCGCCTCTTAGAAGGATCGCAGCATCTGCTGCGCCCCTTCTCCAGCTCGTTTCTGCTGTTTTCATGTTTTTTTCCGTGAATTGTTTCTAAAGTTTGAGTCATTCCATAACTCCTCACATTTTTTAGTATAAATAGGGACCTTCGTTCCACATATTTTTCACGCGAGTGTCCATCCTTCTCTTCTCCCTTTGCATTCTAAGACCGTGCTCTAATCTTTCGACGCCTACGTGCTTGATCAGTCGACCACGTAAGCTCAGATCATTCTGAGTTCCAGTCACGTTGCATGATGTGCACACGGGCCCACGGGGGCGCTTGGGGGAGAACAAGCGTTTGCATTTGTGGAGTCACCACCAATTTATTGTGGAAAATTGAAAACCGTTCGAATACCTCGTGTCATGTCAAGACACAAAGTAGTGACATGAACACCAAGAACTCGTTACCCTTAGCATTCTATGTCTAGAATGACTCTCGTGGATGCCAATGAACACGGATGTTCACAGAGATCTGGAGTAAGGGGTGAGGGTACGTATTAGGAAGCTCTTTTGATCGAACACCTAATCCCGCCCGCCTCGATAGCGGCCTCTACTAATGATTAGGGAAATTGTCTATACTCGATATATTGACGGTTATATGCATGCAATGAAACATCCAACAAATTAGTCCTAGCATGTGAGAATTAACTAAGTCGGTGAAAACGTAGTTTAGCATACAATTAATGTCAAAGTCGGGATTTAAGTTCAATTACATGTGAAAACATACAAGTGATACAATAAAGAAAATACAATAATAATAAAATAAAGAAAAAGTACAATAATTACATTGGGTTAATTGATTTATGTCGAAAAGACTTTTAAAACGGATAATTTGGAAAAGAATGAATGAATGAATTAACGAACAGAAAATAAGGTGATAATACGATTAGTAGTTAATTAAATACGTAAACTAATAAACTAGGTCAAAGCAACACGGGAGTTCAGAGACATAAATCAACCAGGAACAGGCGCAGCAAAGCTGCGTCCCTTGGAAGAGGCAAAACAGTCGTTGCGTCTGTTCCTTGGCTCAGTTCTGGCTGTGAAGCCGAAATTGCAAGTCGTTAATATTCATTGGTAAATTTAATGATCGAATAATAATATTTGACTCGGATGAAAGTGATTTACAGATTATTTACATATGATTAATGGTCATAAAAGCGATAAACATGGAACAAAACTAATTAGGACTAATTAATTACAAGATTAATAAGGATTAATTAATAAATTAATGAACTAACTAATTAATTAGGTTAAACAGGTTATTAATGACGAACTAATGATGGATATGATGAACAAAAGGTGGGAATATGTCAATGACGAATTCCGGAGACTCAATATTAATGAATCGAACCTCCAAAAACCGAATTTGATTTTAATGATGAAAACCCGCAAATATTAGTTATAAGGGATTTAAGTCGGGAATTTAAAATATGAATTAAGTACTAATAACGATGAATATATTAAATGTTAGAATTATTATACTTAAATCGTCATATGAACAATGAACAATTGAAGAAAGAAATAAAACAATCGAATCATCAAAGGACGAAGGAAGAAGAAAGGAAGCAGGAACTGCGGCAGCCTCACGAAGAGGCGCAGCAGGTGCTGCGTCCCTTCGAAGAGGCGCAGCAGTTTCTGCGTCCTTTCTCGACGTCTGTCTTCTGATAGTCCGTAAAAAGGGTTTAAAGCTTAGTTTTAGAAATCGGTTTTAGAAATACTTTTGACATAAACCTTACATTATGATTGTAATAAATAAATAACAATAATAAAATAGGGATTATACACCCTCAGACTTACATGTTTGACGAAACGAGATGAACTAAGTTAACGTTTAGTGATGCTCGACTCGAATGTAGACGAAAGTGCCCTCGTAAGAGAAAATTAACAGATTGATTAAAGTTGATTATGGTGGAGTTGGTCAAATTGGTCGGTCATGCAAAACAAGGTTGGTACTCAGAAATATCCGAGCTTACGTGGTCGAAAGTTCAAGCACGTAGACGCCAAAAAGTAAGAACGTAGTCTAGAATGCAAAGGGAGAAGAGAAGGGCGGGCACTCGCGTGAGAAATATGTGAGACCGAAGGTCTCTATTTATACTAATCACGCAGAGGAAGTAGGGTTTTCGGAGAAACTTTGGAAGTGAATCTCGAAAAGATATAAAAAGATACGAAAAAATACGCAGAAAAGGATTTGGGAAAAGGCGCAGCAGGCACTGCGTCTCTTGGAAGAGGTGGAACACCTGCTGCGTCCTTTCCCAAGTGGTTTCCCCCTGCGGAAGAAAGATTTCCGTGTTTTGGTTATGGAATAACGGATTTATCTTTTTTTCCTTTATATTTTGTGTGAATATTACGGGAAATTCTTTACCAAAGATTAAAAGATTGTAAAATACGGAATAGAAATATCCGGAACATTCCAGAACATTCTGACCCGGTTTTAGAAAATGAAGACGGTTTTATGACCCGGACTCCAAATGTACTCTAATTACTACCAAAACGACCGTGTCGGCATGTAGATGACATTTAAGAGGTAGACATAAATGTTTGAGCGATCACTTGATGATAAACTTACTTACTGTCACAAATCGTTCCGCGTACCAAACATGCGGCCCAATCATCACCGGGTGGTTTGCGGGAGGTGCAGAAACGAGGTATCTACAGAGCCCCCACTTTGACTCAGGCTTGGACAAGGCGAAAGTCAAAAAATAGCCATCAGGTCAATCGAAGATTACAACCTGACGACTATGGCGACACGAGGCGACTCAAGGGGTCTGAGCCAAGGATCTGTCGTCGGGAACATTTTAGAGTATGTCGACTTCCGAGGAGGGTCGTTTAAAGTCCATTAGACTACGTAAGGAGGCTCGCCAGCCATAATAAGCGACCATACCTTAAATTCCTTGAAACTCTAGGGAAACAAAACGCGATATTGGGAGAAGACAGCAGGACACAGTCTGGAACTGCTGGCAGAAATCTGCTTGTGGTCGGCTTCAAACAAACTTCGGAAGGGCTTGGGGTAGATGTTGATCTCCATGTCGCGAGAGGGAATGACTGTCGATCGTGAACTCTCGCTGGGGGAACATAATCGGGAACTGATCTTTATGTCTCGAGAGGGAATGTCTATCCGTGTACTCTCGCTGGGGGAACAGAATAAAGGTGTGTCGAAACACTTGTCAAAGAAGGAACGCTCGTTGTGACAAGCTAGGTCTTGGATAAAAAATAAGGCCATGATTTGTTTTTGGCTTGGAAGATGTGGATCCGGGCGAAGAATATACGTCAAACGGACCAAATATGTGATATAGCATCAAGGAAGAGGCGCACCAAAGATGGGCCCACAAAATAACAAACTCATAACGAATTTCCGAAAATTCGTATAAAGGGAGGCTGAGGAAAAGGCGCAGCAAGAACTGCGTCCCTTGGAAGAGGCGCAGCACTTGCTGCGTCCATTCCTGGGCGTGTCTTTCCTGCGTAAAAAGCCGATGAAACAGAGGGTTTATGTCATTTGTTCGAAACATAATTTATCAATTTCTCTCTCAAATTCCAACCACTTCCGTCAAAATTTGATCCAAAAGCTTACATTTTCTATGACTAATCGAGGTATGTGTATCAATCTTGCAATTATCTTCCGTATTTGATCAAATGGGATTGACAAAATTAGGGTTTTCGACCCTAATTAGTCGAAAATTTGGGGCTGTTTCCCCAAATGATTTTGCCTTGCGAAATTGACTTTGTAAATGGCTAATTGATAGTATATGGATCATAACCATGCATTTGTTTCGAATTTTCGTTGAGTTTTGAGCATTTGAGTGAAATTGAGACGGTTTCACAGCTAAACCGCAAATCGCTTCGAAAATAGCCTTAGGATTGCCCATTTGTGACAAAACTTGATATTTGGAATCCTTGTGTGATGGGTAAACTTCCTACCATTTCGGAATTTTAATTTGTGACGGCTTTTTCAGGACACTTTCTAGGGCATAATCGCCGTTATAGCGAAATGCTGCCGAAATTCCGACTCGAACCCATGACTAGGCTTCAACTTAGGCTTGACTTGACTCAAATTACCACAGGAGCGGAAGGGTTTGTGGGAAATTTGCCAAAAATGGCGAGAAAAGAGCGATTTCAGAGCTCCGAAAACTCGAAAATCCCCTAATCAAGGCTTGTCGTCACTTGACGAGGCCTAAATTTACTTTAATTTTGCAGGTGATGAGGCTTCTACATCTGGGAGAGATCCCATGGACGTGGACACTGCTGTTGACCCTTCTCAGGTGCTTGAGGAGGCGTTGGAGGACGCTTTCACCGCTGCGGTGATGGCTGCTGAGGTCGAGATTCCCGATGAGAAGGCTGTTGAGGAGGAGGAGGCCCCGAGACGGGCCAAAGTTGGACGGGGTGGTCGCCAGCTGAGGGGAGCACCTGCGTGGGCTGAGACCTGGGACAATAGGCACCTGCTTTGGGCTGCGGAGGTCACCTGTCCTACAGGACGGTGAAGAGTTTGGTAAATAGAATTCATCACTTTTCATTCATCTTCTTTTATTTCTATTTGTCATTCCTTTTCTCCTTCATCTGAGCTAAAGATAGCTTTTGTTTCAAATCAACATAGGAGGCCGGGAACATCAGGTCATTCTTGGGCTACACGACGGCGATTGAGTGCTACGAGAGGCTGTCGGCCGAGGAGCGAGCCATGATCGATCGGGGAGCGTTCGGCGCCTTGGTGCAGGCTTGGAGGGATATTGCGAGGAGGAAGCTTCGGGCTAACCTCAGTCTCGTCTGAGCTTTCTTGGACCAGTTTTGGGACACGACCTCCACGTTTCACATGCCTTTTGGTGAGGTGGGGTCACGTTGGAGGACTACGGCATGATTTCTGGTCTGCCGTGTGGGACTGAGGTGGTGGAATGGCTGGAGACAGCCATGAGGGTTGACTCGGCGGAGGCTGATCGGCTGGAACTTGGCGCCGAAGGCGGCTGCGGTACCTGGCTTGGTGCCTAGTCTTACGTTCGAGACTACTTCGCGGGGAAGACCCCGACGTCAGTGGTGATCGAGAGGAGGGAGACGGCTCCTCCTCCCTGCACTGCAGAGCAGAGGGTCCGCTTGTGGCTCTGGTGGTTCTTGTCTTCAATCTACCTCGGAGACATGGGAGAGAGGCTTTCGACGAAGCTTCTTCCCTTTCTTTCTGACCTGAGCTCCCTAGGCCATTGCGATTGGGTCACTGCTGGTTTTGCGGTCCTCATCTGCTTCATAAGGACCATGGTTCGTCCAGAGTTGATGGAGAAGGGGACTTCTCCTGCTGCTGTCGGCCCTGGACTGCTGTTGGAGGTATGAACTTTCACTTCTTTTCAAGAAATATCATTTTCTTTCCTTATCGAATCACGAAAGATCGTTGTTGATTATCTTGTTTACATGCGTGGGTGTACTCCTACTTTCCGGGCCTCGCGCCCAAGAGGACGGAGCCGGTGGAGAAAGCCTATCCCGTTGTGAGGGATTGGGTGATGTGCCGCACGAGGAGTCGGCGTTCCTTCCACGACGTTTGTCGGCATGAGGTGAACGCTCTTCAGCTGGACAGCGTGAGTATTTCATCTTACATTTGTTTGTCTTTCTTTCTCTTTCTTTACTTTTAGAATCGATCATAAGAATGACCCTTCGTTTGCTTTTCTAGTGGGTGCCCAGACCTTGGGAGGAGTACGCTGGCGCTCCTCCTTTCGTGGCTGAGGTCCTTCGACCTAGGAGCTCGAGCCGACTGCTACTGAGGACGTCGATGGGTCCTGTGTGGTACTTGGGTGAACGCTTGGCTCGTCAGTGCTCTCGGGACGTCTTAACGGTTCTCATCGATCCTCCTCGGACGATGTTTAGGGAGCCTTCTGAGGCTGAGAGGGAGGCTGACCTGGTTGGCGTCAGTGCCGACGCCCTTTTTCTTCCTGGTGAGGACTACTCAGCGTTCCTCTACGGGAGGTTGGCGTACTGGCCGGTTGTGGTAAGTGCTTTATCCTCTTTCATTTTCGAGAGTATGATGAAAGATCATCGGTTAACGGAAATCATTTGACTGTGCAGGAGGTCGAGACGGCGGGCATCGAGCCCCCAGAGTACCCCGAGACCCTTGAGTACACCGACACGACGGGGATGACGACAATCTCCGAGCTACGTGACTTTGACGTGGCGGTGAGAGATGCTCGTTTGGACGAGTGGCAGCATCTGATTCGGAGGGTGAGCCTTCTAACTTGTATATATTTCGTGTAAGAACACATTTGCTCGAGTTTGTCCAACCGCTAAGAATTTTCCTTTTGAAATGCAGGTTGCGCCATCCCGGTTAATGGCTTTATGGAGGGTAGCCAACCGGCTGCGGGCTACTGCCGTCGAGGCACTTGCTGGTGGCCGAGGACGTCAGGTATGAACCTTCCGTTTACTTCATTTTCGAATTTTCTAATCTTCCTTTATGTTTGAAATGATTGACATGAGCCAGTTTTTGTTGTTTGCAGAGGGAGCGCGAGCTGGAGCGAGAGCTTGCCTAGTCCCGGGAGGAGACAGCTCACCTGCTAAGGGAGCTCGAGGTCCGCAACGCCGAGGTTTCTGCTCTCGAGGCGAGAGTTGCTTAGCTAGACGGCGATCTGCAGTAGATTTCGTGTTGCTTCTTGTTTTTTGGTTGTATTTTTGTACATTTATACATTTTAGGACCCACTTTTGGACATTTGGATCTTGTTTTGGGGCTCGAGCCTCTAGTTTGGTGTACATATCCCTTTTTGGTTGTATATATGATGGCCTGAGTGCCTTTGCTGCTGGGTTGCTTTGTTTTTACCTGCAGGTTAGCTTTGAACAGGTCTGGTAGATGACGGTTTACGCCGTCATGCTGCCGAAATTTACACAGAAATCACACAGAGCATATATTTGTACATATGGCCTGAATTAGCGTAAAACGATGACTCTAAAGTGCAAAAATTGGACCGGAAATGAAAATGAAAAAATTTGGTCGGAAATGACCGGACGGTAGGGAGGGTTACCCCCTAAAAAAAGAAAAAAAATAAAAACATATAAGTTTGAAATGTGATGTGGAAGGAGAGCGGAATGATTCCCCAAAAAGAAAAAGTAAAAAGAAATGTATAAGTTTGCAAAAATGATATACAAAAATGTATAGACTTGAAGAAATGAATAAATTAAATTAAATTGGTGAAATGATTCCCCAAAAAGAAAATTAAAAAATAAATGTGTAAGTGTGCTAAAATGACGAAACTGTCGATATCGTCTCGAAATGCGTGTCCGCGAAATTAGGAAACACGAAATATGGCAACCTGTCGTATTTACCAAAATAATAACCCGTATGAATAGGAAATTATTCGTTGAGGAATTTAGGAAAGATCGAACGCGGAAAATCACAGAAAGAGTGCTGAGGAAGGGGCGCAGCAGAAGCTGCGTCCCTTCGAAGAGGCGCAGCACCTGCTGCACCTGTTCCCCAGTGCGTTCGTCCTGACGGAGTTTAGGAAACAGCTTTTAGTATAAATAGAGACGTCGAGGGAGGTTTTATTCACACAATTCTTCCGTCTTTCTTCGTCTTGTTACACAAAACTCCCAAAATAAGCATACATCATGAATACTATTGAGATTCGTTTAAAAGAATGGACAAATGAGTTCTCCAATGTGGAGAAACACGACATGGGTGCTTATAATTTTGGATCGCTTTTGAGCTTGAAGTTGATCAAGGTAGTCAAACCATTTCTAGATGCTTGTCTTGACTATTGGGACCCGAATTATCATGTATTTGCCTTCCCTGGAGGCGACATTTGCCCATTTCCAGAGGAGATTACTGCGATTGGTGGTTGGGACACGGAACATTTGCCTGCTATTCCCTCCACTTCTCAAGGGTATAAGAACAAGTTTAGAGACTTGCTTGGATTGGCGAGAGTTGATGTTGACCGTCTTGTGACTTCTAAAGGAGTGCGAATGTTGGATTTCATCGATCGATTTATCAATAGGGCTGATCCCACTCTCTCTTATGTTGCGAGGCGAAGGGCATTCGGATTTTGCCTACTACATGTATAAATCCTTCGAGGGCATGTTGATGAGGATATGAGGGGAGACCCTCGTCTTTTGAGCTTGATTGAGCAAATGGAGCTGCGCAGGAGCCTAGCTTGTCTGTGTTTAGGAGAGATCCTATTGGGCTTGGATAACAGGAAAGCTAATCGCGACCTACTGTTTGGGCTAAAAATAGCACAATAAAGAAAGCCCACTTGGTGAAATAAAGATTATAAAGAAGAGATGAGGAGGAAGGGAGCCCGCGGTCTGGAAAAGGGAGACGGGCTTGAGAAGGATCAAGAGCCCACCGTGGAAGGTGCCCGCGTTAAGGAAAGGAGTGTTAGGGAGAAGTCAGGGAGAAGTTAGGGAGCATTTAGGGAGATTGGGGAGAATTGGTAAAAGAGTTCGGGATTGGAAAGAAGTCTTTATGGAAATAATATTCCCTTTCCATATTCGAGGTAGGACATGTCTAGGGTTCTTACCCTATAAATAGCCAAGGAAGGAAATCAAGAAGGGCATTCACTCATCCATATATTCATTCAAGATTATATTCAAGACAAACACATCACGGCATATCACTCACAAATATACACCGTCCGAGATCTTGCAGGCCTGACACCTAACGCCAGCAAGATTAGCATAAACGTTATCATTGTAATCATCCTCCAATTCATATAGTGCAATACTTGGCAGGGTACCGTCCCTCCCGCGGTTGTTCCCACATTGGGTTTTCCGCGTCACCAAAATCTTACGTGTCAATTTACATTACGCACTTTATTTTCCGTTTACTTATTAACATACAAATCATCATACAATTGACCAACGAATATAGACTACATTGACCCCAATTAATCGACTTAGGTAAAAACGACCTAAACAGTTTGGCGCCCACCGTGGGGCATTGTGGTCGTCAATCGTTGATATTCTAGATATACAATGGAAAAGCAAGTATCTGAAGCCATGTCAGGGAGCAGGCAGCCATCGCCACCACCATCGTCTACCCAAAGTCCAACATCAACAAGGTGGCCACGCAGCTCCGGACACACCCCAAGAATCATACCGACAACAAAAGCCTCTCTACCCCCAGACCCCCGTTGTCTCGGCCCTGACCGGATCGTACAAAGGAACATCAAGCTCAGGCGTCACTCCGCCGCCCGGGCCCCACGCAGATTCTGCTCGCCGGCGTGGAAAATCTTCAGAAAGCTATGGAAAACATGAGAGAAGATCAAAGGAGAGCAGATCTGAGGTAAGAAGGAGAGACAGAGAGCTCTAGGCACAAATTGATCTCCCGACGGCATCAACACTCCCGCAAACAGGACAGGTGAAGGAAGACTTCCTTTGGTAGATCTGACACAAGGAGCGAGAGGCGGCAGATACCAAACAAAATAATTACAAGATTGGATTTGGCTACGACACCGTCAGATGGAAGGATAACTCCACGAGGGTTAGGATACCTCACACCGAGATAGCGGGCCCCGGCCACCGCGGGGATACAAACAGTGGCCTCCCCGTCGCCAGATCCGCAAAGAATCGATCGTACACTGTAGCGGATCCGAGTCAAATCAGCAAATGAACTGGCAGCAGGGGACAATCGTTACCACAACCCCCTGGCTGCCGAAGCTTATCAGAACCTTCAAGAACTCGGGCCAGGAGAAAATATGCAGACAGCTGATAGGCGGACCCAGATTCAGCCAATATAACTAATCAACAGTACTTGGAACTAAAGGAGATGCTGAGCAGGGTTCCAGGGCTACCACCCCCAATCGAGAAAGCAGCTCTAGACAGTTATGCCGACTCACCATTCGTGGACACCATATCCATCACAGCCATGCCGAAGGGATTCACAAACCCAAACATGCCTCTCTTCGACGGCACAGCAGATCCCTTTGATCATGTCACCAAGATAAACAGAAAATGATGACGGTAATGAATACCATAGGACAAGTTAAGGAAGCCTTCATGTGCAAAGGATTCGGTCCACCCTAACAGACCGGACTTCGATGGTTTGTAAGCCTCGCCAAACAGTCGATATCTACATTTGCTTGAATTGGTAAACGTATTTACTCAACAGTTCGCAAGCGCGAGAAAGCCACGAAGCACGCAGAGACTTGTACGTAATCGTCCGGGGGCGGGGAGAGAGCATTGGAGAATACAATACCGTTTTAACAATGAGAAGGTAGCGAAGACGAGAGTGTGATATCTCAACAAAGCAGAGAAGCCTTCGAAGAGGCCTCCACCACGACTCCGACCTATACAAGCACCGACTATGCATCCTTGCCATAGTTTCAAGCATCGGAGAGAAGGCAAAACGCCGCGATCGACCGGAGGAAGATATCCTAGCCGAGCCGCCTTACGGAGCGTGCTAAGTATTTCTAGTACTTCAGCCGTGGAGAAATCAGGAAGAAAGCAAACCACCAACAAGAAGGACGAGAGATACGAGACCATATGGGAGGGGAGTCAACAGAATCGAGGAAAACCAGCTACTCCCCACCCTGGCAGAGTATGGGTTCACCACAGTTATCGGAGGAATCTTGAAGGCACTCAGGGAGATGGGAGATGGAGTCAGGTGGCCTAACCCACCAGTAGGAGAGCAAGCTTGAAGAAAGGATAGCAAGAAGAAGTGTGAATTCCATCGTGACATCGGACACAACACTGAGGATTGCTACACATTAAGAAGAGAGATCAAACGCCTGTACGAACAAGGAAAGCTGAGCCACCTGTTACCACGTGGGGGTAAGCAGCAGGATAAGGTAGGTTCCGCCAAGCCGGCAGACCCACCCACATGCACTAAAATTATAAACGTGATAATAGGCGGCTCAGACTTAAGCGGCCTGACATACTCAGCAGCTAAGAGACATGCCACCGAGATCAAAGAAGACAGGCCAGCTAATTCTTGTAGAATTTCTCACAAACGACCCCGCCAAAGAAAGCTTTGATGAAGGAGATACATACGACGAACGAGAACACCATGACGCACTTATTATCACCTTGTCAATGGCCAATTGCACGGTAAGGAAGGTCTTGGTAGATACAGGAAGCTCGGTCAACTTAATCATGCTGAAAACCATAGAGAACATGGGATTCAGCGAGAAGGATTTACAGAAGAAGACTATTCCGCTAGTAGGCTTCAGCGGGGAAACAACCAGCTCGCTAGGGAAGATAATCATCCCAACCTATGTGGGAGGAGTCAACAAGCAAGTCAGGTACCTGGTTATAGACGGCCCCTCTACTTACAACGTCATCCTAGGAAGACCATGGCTGCACCGGATGAAAGCAGTCCCTTCAACATATCACTAGTGCATAAAGTTCCCCACCCCATGGGGAGTAGAAACGATAAGAGGAGATCAGGAGGAAGCTAGAGGCTGCTACAAGAAGGCACTCAAGTGCACTGCCACCCTCCCGCATAGCAATCACGATGACCTATCCAGGACGAATACATCGAGCCCCCAGCAGAAGATCTGGATCAGATTAACCTGGACAAGCTGCACCCAAAGAGAACCGTGCTCATTGGAGCGGGATGTACAGGAAGCTTACGACAGCAGCTAGTCAAATTCTTGCAAGATAATATGGATTGCTTTGCATGGTCACACGATGATATGATAGGCATAGATTCATCCATCATAACACACAAGCTTAGCGTGGACCCAAAGTGTAAACCCATCCAGCAGAGAAGGAGAAAGTTTGCAGCAGAGAGAAATAAGGTAATCAACCAGGGAAGTAGACAGACTGCTGGGCAAAGAAAGAAGATAAGAGAAGTGAAATACCCAGAATGGTTGTCTAATGTAGTGGTGGTGCCTAGAAATAATGGGAAGTGGAGAGTATGTGTGGACTTCACTGATCTCAACAAAGCATGTCCTAAAGATCCATTCCCGCTACCTCATATTGATGCAATGGTAGATGCAACAGCTGGACACGAGATGCTAACATTTCTGGACGCATGGAGTGGATACAATCAGATCAAGATGGATCCTGCAGATCAAGAGAAGACAGCATTTATGTCCCAGAGAGGAATATATTGCTACAACGTCATGTCATTCGGCCTAAAGAATGCAGGCTCCACATATCAAAGGCTGGTTAACCGCATGTTCAAAGAGCAAATAGGAAGAACCATGGAGGTGTACATTGATGACATGGTGGTGAAGTCAGAAAAAGCCAAAGATCATATGCGGCATCTAGCGAAACATTCAAAGACACCCTCGGGAATACAAGATGAAACTAAACCCATCTAAATGCACCTTCGGGGTATCTTCTAGCAAGTTCTTGGGCTATATTGTGACTCAAAGAGGAATAGAAGCCAAAGATCGAGCGGATCAAAGTCATCTTACACTGAATCACCCGAGAAGCCTAAAGATGTTCAGAGATTAGCTGGAAAGGTAGCAGCCCTGAACAGGTTCATTTCAAGATCTTCGACAAATGCGAGGCTATTTTACGACGTACTAAGGAAAAGCCGAAGTTCGAATGGACCGGCCGAACACGAGCAAGCCTTCGAGAGACCTGAAGCACTATCTCAAAGATCCCGCCACCGCTTTGTCAAAACCAAAGCCAGGTGAACCATTATTCCTATATCCGGCATGTCACAGAAAATGCAAGATGAGTCTTTGTCCTGGTCGAGAGCAAGAAAAGGACCGTGAAGCCGATACTACGTAAGCAAGTCTCTGCTGCCGGCAGAGACCAGGTACACATCCCTTGAAAAGTTAGTACTAGCATTGGTAGTAGCATCTCGCAAACTGCGTCCCTATTTTGAGTCACACATCATACATGTTGTGACAAACTACCCGCTAAAAGCTATCATGAGAAAGCCTGCACTGTCAGGAAGAATGTCTAAATGATCTATACACCTCAGTGGATACGACATCCAATACGATCCTAGAACAGCAATCAAATCACAGGCACTGGCCGACTTCGTGTCAGACTTCAGTCCAGCCATCCGAGAATCGCGATACCGAGATCCTCACTTTAGAAGGAAGCAAGCGGACATGAAGTCCGCGCGATGCATATCGACGAGCCTCCAACCAAAGGGGGCGGTGTAGGATTAATTCTGCGATCACCACAGAGAGATCTGATAGTGCAAGCTGTAAGATGTGAATTCAAGGCAACCAACAATGAAACAGAATACGAGGCCTTGATATTGGGAATGAAGCTAGCACTGGAGACAGGGGTCAGACACCTGCTCATATCCAGTGACTCCCTGTTAATAGTCAACCACGTGAATGATGAGTTTATAGCCAGAGATTCGAAGATGATAGCATACCTAAAAGTAGCAAAAGAATTAAAACAAAAATTCGAAACTTGCAAGCTTAAACAGGTCCCAAGAGATCAGAACATGGAAGCAGACGCCTTAGCAACCCTGGGGGCAACATTCAAGCCAACGGAGCTATCCAGCATTCCAATAGCACATATGCTGGAACCCTCTATCCAGAAGGAAGACGGAATAGACAGGGGTGAACTGGAGGATCCACAAAGCGAAAAGGAAACCCAAGCGATTCTGAGAGGAAGGTGAGAGCTCTCGGTCAAACAGCGACGCCCGACTGTAGCCGATCCAGGCAGACGATCGGCGCACACCTTACCTAGATCGGGCTGCGCCATAACAAGCTACCGTGATGATAAGAAGGAAGTGAGAGCTTTTAGAATAAAGGCTTCTAGATTCATACTCATTGATGATACACTATTCGAAAATCGCTAGCAGTCCCTACCTACGGTGCCTGGACAAGGAAGAAGCACGATCGTGTGTTACATGCTCTCCACATGGCGAATGTGGAAACCATGCGGGGGCGTAAGTCCTCGGCAAATAAAGCCCTCGACAGGGATACTATTGGCCTACAATGAAGGCGGATGCGGCGAGTATGCACGAAAATGTGACGCCTTTGCCCGCGCTCAAAGACCAATGATTCACCAGCCAGTGAGCCCCCGCACCCTATTATTTCTCCCTGGCCATTCATGGCATGGGGCATGGACATAGTAGGCCCTCTACCACGGGCCACAGGAAACAACCGGATGCTAGCAATGACAGATTACTTCTCTAAGTGGATAGAGGCAGAAGCATTCACGGAAGTAAAGGACAAACAGGTCATCTCATTCATAAAACGAAACATCATCTGCAGATTTGGTATCCTATCAGAAATCATATGTGACAATGGCTCAAAATTCATCTCAAACGATACCGAAGGATACTGTGCCAGGTGGAACATCACCCTAAAAAAGTTAGCACCCAGGACTCCAAAGTCCAATGGACAAGCTGAATCCAGCAATAAAATCATTATGGACAATCTGAGAAGGAGGTTACAGGAGTTAGGAGGAAAGTGGGCAGATGAATTGCCACTAGTGTTGTGGTTTGACAGAACGACGCCAAAGATAACAACAGGTCAAACACCCTTCAGCCTGGTGTTTGGCGCGGAAGCAGTCATTCCATCAGAAGTTCTAGTTCCCACCCACAGGTATGAAAATATGACGAGGGAACCGAACGGTGCGAAATGACCGAAGCCTGGACACAAATAACGAGCCGCAAGCAAGCGCAAAAATCCGTCCTGGTCGCTTACAAACAACGGTGGCCGAGTTATAGCAAGAACGTAAAAATCAGGCTCCTGGAGGTAGGAGACCTGGTTCTCCGAGAGGTGTTCCAGAACACCAAGAATCGAAAAGCAGGCAAATTCGCCTACAAATGGGAAGGACCATACCAGGTAGAAGGAGTTGTTGGCCATGGTGCATACAGACTGATGACTATGGACAGTCAAATCATACAACGCCCATGGAACATACTTCACCTGAAGAGATATTACTTTTAATAATAAGTAGACTTTAGTTTTCAGAATAATGTACTATAAGAAGCCAAATCATTTTTAAAGATAAAATAAAAAATTCGGTAGTAGGCATACTGTCAGTTTCACTCTTATTTCTGGTGTCTTTAGTTGTTTTTAAAACTTTAGACTACTATTGGATGGTGTGGTCTGGCAGCGTCCTGGGACCACAATTGCTCTGGTACCCCATGAGATGGCGACAGGTACTTCACATCATTCCGATAGATTTTCCTATTTTCAGGCTTCTCTAAGTACATCACTTTGAATTCTGGTATCTATGGTACTTTGAAAGGATGTCTAGCAGACTCATCAACCCAACGCGGGTGACAAGGCACATGGCACTCCAACATGCCTAACCTATTTTCTCCACAAGGAGCACCCTCACCAAAGTGACCGTGGAACATACGAAAGGGAGCCTGGCCGACAAATGAATACGCTTATCCAGCTACCCCGATACCACCCCCGGACGTAGCTCGCACTAATCGCACTTAATCGGGCCCCAAAGATACATGCAAAAACGAACATGGAACGTAGGGATATCTCGCGCTATCGAAATCTGCCGCAGCGTCTCCATCGGTCCTAGAATGACGATAAACTTTCCTCAATGACGCCCTACGGCATAAAACGAGACGAACACACATTGCGTCATGAACAAGGTTAAGTAGTCCGCAAATCATGATACGCCTAAATCGGCCAACCACCGGTGACACGGCAACTAGCTTGTCCGGATCGATCTTTTTCAGTGACCAGGTGGTCAAATCGACCCCCTGGGTTGACACGGCCACTCCTCCTTACATTGCGGCATACGCCTAAATCGGCCATCAGGTGACACGGCAGCCTAGTGAGTCATAACGTTATCCTTTTCGGGGTGACAGACTCGCCTAAATCGATCAAACAGATGACACGGCATAAACTTCCGAAAACAGGAAGATAAACAACAAACACACGATATGTAAGCTAAAACCTTGCCAAAACTATGACAAGGGGCATTTCAAAATATGGCCAAAATACGGCCCCAAGTTTAACCGCCACCATGGCGGAGCAAACACAAGAACAAGTTTGAAACTTACAAAGTCTACCACCTCTGGGCCAGACTGCCAAAAAAGTTTATCAAAACATAAAAATTTAATTATCGGTCACATTAATGACCTCCACCTCTGGCATCTCCTCTTCCTGCTAACCTCTCATTTCAGGTACTGTCTTAGCCTGAGCATCCTCAGCCGCCATAGCTCCCTGAGCTCCGTCAGCAGCATCCTGGGACATTCCAAAGATCACCCCGGAACTGCTCGGCCCAAAGACAGAGAATTCACCTCACCAACTTCCGGCATCGCACGCTCGGTTCGGTTGGGTGGGGTAGAGCATCTCCAGCTGCTTCTCCTCTTCCTCTATAGCCTGCTGGGTGGGAGCCTCCTCAAGGGCAGCACGCATCCCGCTGATCTTTCCCCGCCAGGTGGCATAGGCGACAACGTTAGTGGCCAGGGAGATCAGCTCAGTGATCTTCTCCTCAGACTGCTTCAGAGAGTCAGAAAAAGTGCTGTACATCGCCTGGGTTCGAGCCAGCTGATAAGCCCCCTCCTTCAACTTCTTCTTGGTGACAGCAAGCTCAGCCTTCACTTCCACCACACGCTCCTTCAGATCAACCCGCTGTTGTGCCAGATCTGCAATAGTCTCCTTCAGCTCCTGGTTCTTGGCGCTGGTAGCACGACTGGTGGTCTGCACTATGTTGATCATCTTCCTGTTGTAGAGTGCAGACTGAAGAGTCTGGGACATAAAAATCAGAAGTCAGCAAAAGAGTTGGGATAAAGAATTCAAGCAAGAAGCAGATGGACAGACAGGTAGAAGACTAAGAGTATTTACCATGAAGGCATTATGCACATCGTTCTCAGCCATCTCCTCTGGAGTGAACTCCGAAAACGTTTCCTCAACAGGAGGAAAGAGCAGCTGATCGATCTCCGGCCAGTACGGCACCTTGTCCACATTCCCAAAGCCTTCTGGGAAATGAGCAATAATGCCTCCACTAGACGAAGCACGAGGACTGGCAGGAGGAGTAGGCGGATGGTGAGATAACGGATTAACCTCCAGGGGCACGCGAGCAGCAGAACTGGAAACTGCAGAAGGAGTCTGAAAAGAGGCAGCAGGAGCACTCCTCTTGGAGGCAGAGGCCACATCAGGGCTGTGGCAGAAGGTCTCTTTATTTTAGCACTTTGGAGGATGAGTTCCAGTTGATCGACTTTTGAACCTGTAAGCATACACAGTCTCAGACGACAGAACAGAATGCTTAAAACAACAACAGCAACAACATGCAAACAGAAGTGGTTACAGAAACCTTACCAGAAGACATACTGTGGGCTGATTGAGGAGGATTGGAGGAAGAACCGGGTGAGAAACCAGGAAGCAGGTCTGGGAACTTTCTCTCAGAATCAGAAATACTGAACAGCTTGCTATAGGCAGGGATCTTGGCGCCGATACGGGTAAGGTCGCAGGGGCCTGCACGAAGACGATGAAGTAAGCTAGTAAGCAGCGAGATAAAACAAGTCAAGTAACAGGAAAGTTACTTACTCGAAGTAAGAACCCATTTCTCGAAAATATAATCGGCAGGAGGCTGGATGGAGTCCTTCCTCACGTAGAAGAAGTCCTCAAACCATTTCTCATCGCGAGATTTTGACACATGTCTGAAGGGAGCCTCTCAACGGCCCCGGAAGGAGAATTGACCCCTGCCCAGGGACCTGATGTTGTACATATGGGCCAGATCGCCCAGAGTGACAGCTTTGCCAAGATTTCGACCCGACGGCCGAGAGTAGAGAAGAACTCTCCAAATGACGGCAGAGATTTGTGCCATGGCGAAATTGTTGGTGAAGATAAAATCTTGAACGAGTTTCGGGAAAGGGAAACGAAGGCCATATCTAAACGGATATAAATAGAAGCAAACCCACCCTGGACGGAGGGCGTCAGCTTTCTGTCTCGGTTCAGGGATGGCAATATCCACCCCATCACCAAGACCAAGCAGGTTCTTGATCGTCGGAATGTCGGCCGGAGTAAGGACGGAGTCACAATCATGTGGGTGTTTGAAAAGTCCCCGAGAAGGGAAAGTAGGGTCGAGATTACGGTCGGGGGTGTAGGGGTTGATGAAGACTGCCGAGTTTTGCCCATGGTGGAAAGAGAAAATGAAGATTAAAAAGGGAAGGGAAGGTGGATTACCTGATGATGAAGATGGAGAAGGGGAACAGTGAAGCCGGCAAGGAGTAAGAAAGAAGGAAGATTGAGGGTTTAAGAGAGGAGAGCTTTTGAAATGATTTGAAGTGATTAAATGAAAGTGGAAGAGAGACGTTGGGGTTATAAAGAGGAGAGAGGGAGTTGGGTGCGGAGAAAGAGGAATAGGGCGGCTGGAGGTGATGGGTTGCATGAGAAGAAGTAAAAGACGGCGTAGGGTTTTTAACATTTGGTTACGTAAATTCCTAGTTCGATACTTGAAAGCGTACTTCACAAGAAATTTGGGGCAAACTGTTTGGGCTAAAAATAGCACAATAAAGAAAGCCCACTTGGTGAAATAAAGATTATAAAGAAGAGATGAGGAGGAAGGGAGCCCGCGGTCTGGAAAAGGGAGACGGGCTTGAGAAGGATCAAGAGCCCACCGTGGAAGGTGCCCGCGTTAAGGAAAGGAGTGTTAGGGAGAAGTCAGGGAGAAGTTAGGGAGCATTTAGGGAGATTGGGGAGAATTGGTAAAAGAGTTCGGGTTTAGAAAGAAGTCTTTATGGAAATAATATTCCCTTTCCATATTCGAGGTAGGACATGTCTAGGGTTCTTACCCTATAAATAGCCAAGGAAGGAAATCAAGAAGGGCATTCACTCATCCATATATTCATTCAAGATTATATTCAAGACAAACACATCACGGCATATCACTCACAAATATACACCGTCCGAGATCTTGCAGGCCTAACACCTAACGCCAGCAAGATTAGCATAAACGTTATCATTGTAATCATCCTCCAATTCATATAGTGCAATACTTGGCAGGGTACCGTCCCTCCCGCGGTTGTTCCTACATTGGGTTTTCCGCGTCACCAAAATCTTACGTGTCAATTTACATTACGCACTTTATTTTCCGTTTACTTATTAACATACAAATCATCATACAATTGACCAACGAATATAGACTACATTGACCCCAATTAATCGACTTAGGTAAAAACGACCTAAACACCTACCTTACTTGAGAAGTCCCATTATTTTGCAGGTAAAAGAACTCTTTTCTCTTTTTCTTTCGTTTCTTTTTTTTTCGTTTTTTTTTTCATTTTTTTTGTTTTTATATATACCCGCTTTTGGTAGGTCTGGCTTATGGAGCGTCTTCGATTGATCGAGCCCCCAGTTAATGTTCCTGCTTATCATGCTCGTTCAATTGCAATGAGGACCAGGCTTTACATGGTGGACTTCACTCGAGTTTGCAATTACTGGGAAAACAAATTGTTGAGTGAAGATGGCCCCTTAATTAGATGGATCGTACCATGGTGGCATGTTAAGTCTGTCACTGGAGTATCTTCTTTGGATCCTACCCGATCCGTTCGCATTCCCGGCTTGGAGTTTATGATATACATTTGGTTCTTGAATTCTTCTGTCAGTGCTCTATGGGTGTCAAATTCCTATCTACGGTGGAGGAAAGCTGCTACTCTGGAGGAGCGCGAGAGATAGAGGAAGCGTGAACCTGTCGACTACAAGGTTCGGCGAGGTGGAAAAGGAGAAGGAGAAGCATCTAACTGAGGGAGAGGAAGAAGCCGGGTTTCGAGTTGTTCATCCTTCGAAGAAACCTAAGACTTCTCCTGCCGTCGAGATGGTGGTTGACAAGAATGGCAAAGCGAGACCACGAGAGAGACCATTGGTGATTAGGTCGAAAGTGGCGCAAGAGCGTCCGGCTCGAGGTCGTGACAAGAAGTACGATAGAAATGGCAAAGGCAAAGGGAAAATTGAAGAGTGGCCTAAGTCTTTATTATTATTTATTATTATTATTATTATTATTATTATTGCAATAAGAAGGTGGGATTTTTAGAATCCTAGCCTATTTATTTTTATATTATGATTTTATTATGTAACGTACTATTATTAGAAATGAAATAAAAGAGGTTAATTGGTTATGAAACCGCCGTGATTATCTTTTCATTATTCTTGTCGAATTTCAAATGCATTTGCAATTGTCCTTCTATTTACATTCAAAATGATTGAATGGGTTGTATCCTGTGAAGGATTGCCTACGTATTCATTTAAAAAATGAAATCAAACCCTTGCGCATAGTTCGAGTAAATGCAAAAGAATAATTGTTCTAAGCAAGAGCTTGTAGTGAACTTTAGAAAATAAGCATGAGCTTTACTTACTCCTAAAATACAACTTAGTTTATTTGATGATATGAGAATGACAAATTGTCAAAATGGAAGAGCAAGATGACATTAGCTTGATTCAGCTTGGCCAGGGGCCGTTTATTTCGTGCCACAAGAGCGACACGTGAGGTTACGCGAGACGCGTTTTTGCTCATATTCTAGGCATAGTAACGTTTTAATTGGTCAAGGTTTGTTGGGTTTGCCATACTTGACTAGGAATGGCCCGGCCCAATTGGGTTTGAATTTTCCTCGTGGATCGACAGGTAAGAGAGCTCTAATTGATTTGAGGACCAAGTCTCCTTCCTTAATGTTCCTTGGCTTTACTCTTTTGTGGAAGGCTCGTTTGATACGCGTCTGGTATGTTTGCACATTATGTAACGCACGTAACCTTCGTTCATCCAGGAGGATGAGTTCTTTGTTAGAATTCATTAATCTCATTAATTTACATATTCAAATATGTTCTAATTTATTTAGTCATAAAATAAATCCTAGATCTTATGCATGCAAACTAAAGCAAGGAAAAAGAAGAAATCGTCAATCTTACATTGAGGTTTCGGATATTAGGGCACCAACAAGATCACCTTCTTGTTAGTTCTTGAGCTTTCCTAATAATGGATGAACAAAAGGTCCAAAATAGAACCTCTCCCAAAAGTGAATACCCAAGGAAAAACCCCTAATAACTAATATTGTTTTGTACTAGAAATAATACAAGTCTTACTTAAAATTTGACACAAAATAAATTTTGTTCTCTCTTGTATTTTTCGGTCAAGAGAGGAAAGATTTATGAGGATTTTTATTTCTCTAAGTTTTCACAAGGTTAGAGAGAATTTTATAATTTCTTACACTAGAAATTATATTGTAAAGTGGTGAATGAATCATAGAGGTAAAACTCTCTATATTTCCCTCTTGGAAAACCGGTGGGGAGGGGTGACTAGTGCCCAATGCATGAGCTAGTTTTTCTACCCAAGAAAGAATAGGTATGCAAGGCTACTAGTTTAGATTTAATCATTGTATTTTCCACTTAAAATAAAAACACAATATAAATCTTATACTGCCTCCATATTTTCGGCACTTTTAACATAAAATGGATGGTCCATTTTATTTTGTCATTTGTCAATTGTGACATATGTGACATGTTACTTGACATGTGAAATTGTAATGTATTTTTAACATATTAAAAATCAACATACTCATAAAATATGTCATACACAAAATCGACTAGTAATTCGTAATTACTTGTGCCAAAATGGTTTATCAAATTATAAATTACAACGTCTTGCATTTATAATAGATTATTCATTCAATTTTAATTTCAATTGTTTCGTAAACAATAATTTTATCTAAGTAATAAAATAATTCGATTACTTAGACCGTATCCAATTTAATCGAATTACAATAAGACACGTTAATCTTACTCACAAATTATCCGTCAAGTTTAAGCAATTTAATTAACTCGTATCGGCATACGAATAATTAAATAATCAATTAATAGTATTTCCCTATAGGTATGACCTAAGGAGATCAACTGATCACCACCGTCGCACGACAGTAATGTCAAACTCTATTCAGCCAATCATTACCGATATGTGTGGACCAGTTGACTGTAAAATATTACATCCCACATGTATTCTTAAAATGAGATTTAAACATGTGATCATCATGATCAACAGTTGTGATCGCATTATTGTCGGAGGACACATATTCCAACAATCTCCCACTTGTCCTCGACAAGTGTGTGTCACCAATTCTCTTATCCTATTACTATCTCCCACTCAATGCAAGGTGTCTTTCAGGTCGTACTTGGAAGTGATCATATCGAGAGTGGTTTCCTCGATCTGGAGAATAACTGATTGACCGGAATTATCTACCATAGATACCTTCCGAGCGTGGCCACGCATTTCCAGTTCATTACTCCTTGAGTGGCCCTGAGATATTGTTATAACCCTGACAAGGGGTGGACAATTCCTATCGCACTTATTCCCTTCGACTAGCCACAGCCATCATAACCCAAAATATGCCCATTTGACCCCATTTACGAAGGTCGTAGTAACATAAATCAAAGTTAATCTGAAACTGTGCCACCTTAGGCGAACAGTCTTTAGTCAAAAGAATCGACTCATTAGAATACTATAGTAGCTCTCGCCACGACTAAGCTATATAAATTTGCCTGAACTCTATAAGCGGTCATTAGCCCGACAAAGTGTTCCTAACAGTCTGCCTATGTGATCAACTAGTCATCTCACATGACTCCATGTTACTTGAACTTGTCATCAATCGCATCACACTCTAGTCACTTCGAGACGTCACATCATGTAAGTGACTATGGGCGAATACAATGCTAATCCATGTTCACTTTAACGGGGTTCAATTGTCTCTACAACCCGTTTGGATGTAACAAAGTACAAGGTGAGTTAATAATAACTCAAACGACAAATGTCATCATATTCGGGTAGTCAATGCCATATTACAACAGTGTGATGTATATTGTAATTGTGTAAACACTAGTTACTCACAACATGTGTTTAACATACCATGTGTCCATGTGTTCAAACTCTTGAATTACATTTTCCTTTATTTTCATGTTTGTCTCACATAGCATGAATCTTACCAAGTACATATCTAGTTTCAAACTAGGTACAGGTTCTTTACTTTGAGAGAACTTTCTTGTTGTTTATCACATAACAAACGAATTATGGTGGACGACATAACTCACACTAGTCAAGTGTTCTTCCAACTCATAATATACCAGGTATAAATGTTTTGTAGGATCTTGTAACAATTGTCAAGATGATTAGCCTAGCACTTCTCCTAAGACCTAGCAAATTTGAAAATACTAGTTTTGAGTAACTTCTTACTATAACCAAGTATATTTTCAAACTTCTTATTTCTCCTTTTAGCTTGAATAGCTTAGGATTTTCATAAATCCTTACGTGTTTTCGAACTTCAATATGTGCAACCTTTTTGTCACATAACAGAGTGTTCTATCAAACACTAGAATAGCCCATTAGTTCTCCTCGAGAATTCATGATGATTCTTCTATGGCTTACCAATTACTCATCATGCTCTTAAGTATATGATTCATTATTGGACATGTCCATGATTATTCTAATGGCGGAAACATTAGTAATCTTTAATCATGCGATCAACCATTCTTAGGTTCAATGAATGACCACGACTGCTTATGGTAATTCCATTTTCATCGATATGAATAACCTACGTTTCTCGTTGATTTGATGTGTATATCTCAATACCTATCCAACATCCTATGATGTGATTGGATTCATCTTAGTCCATTTTCATCCAGAATTGAAAAACCAAATACTTCTTTGTGAAAGATAGTACTAGCTCGTCATTCTCAATGAGTAATGAGTTATAAATTTTTCAAGATGATTGCTCCCACTAAATTTCATGTCATCACATGATAATTTCAAACTCCCACTCTATTCCACATGTTTCGTAATTGACTACTCAATCGAAACATTTCAAGAATTGAAATACATTTTGCTTTGCCAAGTTATTAAGATTAAAACCATATATGTTCCCAACATATCCTTTCAAAATACCTATTTTGTAGAGATTTCAATCTTAAACTTATGGAAAGAGATTTTAATCTCTAACTCATTCATTTTTATAATGATGCGTAGCAATGTCATTATTTAAAAGTGAAATCCCATTTAATATACGTCCTTCTAAAAATACCCTTATCGGAAGGAGGTTTAACCATTTCATTTTCATAATGAGGTTAAATAATGACACTAGCGTGGTTAACAATTAACTTAGCTCTTGTAGATATCGGCATATCTTTCTTTGTAACTTTTAGTCATAAATCTCATTTATATTCAAGGATGCAACTTTGTTTCATTTAGGCTCTTAAGTAAATATCAATATTGAAACTCTTATTCATATGTAGTTCATAAACTAGCAAAATCTCTTGTTGACACTCTTCTTTAGTCATTTTCTTTCAAAACTTTCTTTTGGTCTCCTCGTGTAGTTATCTTAAGAACATATTCTTTTGATTACTTCACTTGGTCTCATTTTTCATGTAGATCTCATCTATTCGAGACTATAGAACTCATCTATTCATGTATACTATCTATTTTGGTATACAAATCATTCTTTCTTTCGTAGATCTCATTTACTCAAGCATACAAATTATTCTTTGTATTCTTTGTGTCGTCATTTTTCTCCCACTCTATCTTTAGAATAAATACACTAGATATTCAAAGATAGCTTATGAGACACAAATAATGATTTTTGAAGTAGAAGGAGGATTATCTCATAGATTGAGTAATAGTTTTTAGATTTGATGGGTTTACTTGGTAATTGACATTCCTTTAGGAGAGTTCATCAACTCAACATCACTTTATAATTGATCATACACAAGCCTCAAGCTTGTGGACATATAATGAATCCCATCATTATAATTGTCTATTGGATCACTTTAAGTAGATGATCATATGTTTCTAAGTGCAAGCATATAAAGACGAATTATTAGAACAAATAAATACGATAAAAGGGGTGACTTGGGTTGCAAGCCAAGCCACCATAATCCAAAATACAACCATTGTTTAAAATGATCAACCATTCCAATGTCGAACACGGAAATCAAAATAGTTCTAAAATTCATAGCATTAAAATAAAGACAATAATAAAAGTCAAGCTTCATTGGTAGCTACTCCTAGCTCCTTCATGATTTCTCAAGCTTGCTTCTTGTTTCCCATGTCTTTGCTTGGAGGAGGCCCTATTTACAATAAAAAGGGGATACATTATCACAACTTTGTATCAAAATACTATAGTTGAATTAGAAACATAAAAGAAAGGATAGTCATTTACCTACTGGAGTGATCTTTCCAGCTTTGATGTCACCAAGATACTTGGAACAATTCCTCTTCCAATGTCCAACACCATTACAATAATGGCATTTACAAGAGGACCCTTCTTGGTTTTGGAAGTGCTAGCTTCAAAAGTCTTAGCCTTGGTGGACAAGGGAGCTTGCCTCTTACCCCTTTTCCCATTCTTTTTGAACTTCCCCTTGCTCTAGGTGGGTTAACATTTAACCCCATGTCTCTTTCGGCTTGCACAAGTAACTTGTGCAACTTTTCAAGAGACACGTCCTTGTCTTGCATATTGAAATTCACCCGGAATTGTACATATGCTTTGACTTTGGATAAGGAGTGAAGAATCCTATCAACAATGAGCTCCTTGGGGATTATTTCAACCTTTTGAAGTTTCAATGTCTCGACTAGCTCCAACAATTTGAGCACGTGAGGGCTAACCTTTTGCCCCTCCTTGAAATCGAGATCAAAGAATGCCGAGGCCGCCTCATATTGGACGATCCTCGGTGCTTGCGAAAACATTGTCACAAGTTTGGAATAGATTTCATAAGCGGTGCCCATTTTAAAGCCTCTCCTTTGGAGATCCGCCTACATCGCAAAAATCCACACATTTTTCATAGCGGCGGACTCTTTGTGGTAAGCCTCATATGCTTCCCTAGTGGCGGCACTCGACCTAGCATTAGGTTCGGGTGGAGTGGCCTCAATGAGGTAACGAAGCTTGTCGTCACCTTGGGCGGCTAATTTGAGTTGGGCATCCCAATCGGAGAAATTTGACCCATTCTTTTCAAGTTTACAACGATCCATGAAGGATCGGAGCCATGAAACATTAGTGAGAGGTGTGGCGTTGGTGTTTGGTGCGGCCATTTGTTATGAGAAATAAAAGTGGTCTACAAAACAAAAATAGAAGGAATAAAACACTTGTCGTTTTCAAAATAATAATAATACTCGTAAATTTTAATTTAAACAAGTTTTATAGCATTTATCTAGTGACCTCTACCCAACTTGATAAATGATTCCAAGATCCAAATTCATGTTAACTTGGGCACGGTAGGGCCGATTCATCCCTTATTAATATAACTCGGTGGATTAACCCTTAATCGATTCTACTTTTAGAACTCTTGGTCGATAAAATTACATTAATATTTATCTTAAGCCCAAAACACATCCGACAAATGTCGAGAATACTTTTGTTGAGTTCAACCCAAATTTCGAATAAATGTGTCCATGATCCAAATCCACATCAACTAAGGCACGCTAGGGCCGATTCATCCCTTATCAACATGAATTCGGTGGATAGACATTTATCACCCACTTCCCCTACGTAACAAGGTTTATACCCCGGTATGGCCGAGCGCACTCCCTCATGCAATAGGTTTTCATGGTTTCTACTTTTTGGTAAGGCTAAGTCTCAATTGTTTATTTTAGCGAGAGGTCATGTCAATTTATTATCTATCACGTTTTAAGTGAATGAAAGCGGTGAACAACGATAATTGTAATTTACACGGTCAATAAACTCGATTTAAAAATGCATGTTTAGTTATGGCGATTTAGCGATGCATGCAACATATAAATAAGATGCAGAGCATAAAAATAAAATCCTAGTATGGCCTTCCTAAAATAGTAAATCTACTAAACTATTACAAATTCGGAAACCAACTCCTTTGGTCCCTTGAACTTCGGTCTTGGCACGCACTTTAAGGCAACACTTTCTTTGATGGACCGCCTTCTCGAATAGCACCGTCTTCAAGGAACTCCGGAATAATAAATTACAAAATGAATTAAAAAATTTCCTATTATACATTTGTAATTAAAAATAAAAATAAATCTATTAAATTACAAAACGGTGGTACGAGATCACAATAATTACAACCGAATCGATATTCCCATACATTTCGGGTAATACCAATTAAAACTAAGGCCATACTAAGTAAAATTACATAATTCAAAATATACATAAAATTAAAATATGACAATCATAAATAAAATGCAGCACTATAATATGTATGAACATGCTAGATTTTATGCTAAATCGACTTTAAAGAGCCAATATCGTATATTAATCGGTTTTTACGGATTTGCGTGATTTAACCTTTTAAAATCACAATAATTACATAAATTCATATTTATGTACAAGTTAATTATCCTAACCATCTTAGGACTCAAAATTAGTCTCCACTAACATTTTGACAATAATTAACCTTGATTTCTTAATATTGTTCATAAATGGACCTAAAAATACAAAAATGCTATAAACTTCAAATTAAATTATAAAAATTTCAAATAAATTCAAAAATTGAAATTTAAACTCATGAACATTCTGGAAAAATACCATGACACTCATAATGTTCAAAACTTAGGTTAAAAATTTTGAAAATTTATCGAGAAAAACAATGTTGCGGTTTATCGATTTTAACAATTATTACCATAAAAATATGAGAAAAAATATTTTCATCAACTTTTCACTTTTAGATCTAAATAAGTGATAAAATTCAACATGTGACGTTTTTCCTTAGTCATGAAGTATGTTTTAGCATTATTACTAATTATAGTCACTATTTATGTGATTTTTCATCAAAAATTCATAAATCATGCATAAAGACTTCATTATAGCCAAATATTTTACACACATCTTATAAAATTGCATGTGACAACATACTAAATTTCCATGACCATATTCGAAATATAACTCATATTAACCTATTTACCCATTTAAATACGATTTTAACTTGAAAAATACATATTTCGAGCAAAACAACTCATTTTATCATGAAAATTTACAGGCCATCAGTAGATAATATATGTGAAAACATATCCAAAATTCACTGCAAAATTTGAAGTTTAGCTAATTTTCGTCCAAAAATGACATTTTTATCATAAAAATCACATTTTAATGCCAATATTATATAAAATGCACAATAAAATCCATAAATAAACCAAAATGTCCTAAAAATCACTTAGGACCAGAAACTTTTAACATGCTAAGTTATTTTAAGGTTTTTCTTCATAAATCCAAATTAATTAGTTTTGTATGTTGATCATATAACTCGGAAAAACTATAAACCGATTTGCATGCAAACAACCTAAGGCTCATGTTACCGCTTGTTAGAATTCATTAATCTCATTAATTTACATATTCAAATATGTTCTATTTTATTTAGTCATAAAATAAATCCTAGATCTTATTCATGCAAACTAAAGCAAGGAAAAAGAAGAAATCGTCAATCTTACATTGAGGTTTCGGATATTAGGGCACCAACAAGATCACCTTCTTGTTAGTTCTTGAGCTTTCCTAATAATGGATGAACAAAAGGTCCAAAATAGAACCTCTCCCAAAAGTGAATACCCAAGGAAAACCCCTAATAACTAATATTATTTTGTACTAGAAATAATACAAGTCTTACTTAAAATTTGACACAAAATAAATTTTGTTCTCTCTTGTATTTTTCGGTCAAGAGAGGAAAGATTTATGAGGAATTTTATTTCTCTAAGTTTTCACAAGTTTAGAGAGAATTTTATAATTTCTTACACTAGAAATTATATTGTAAAGTGGTGAATGAATCATAGAGGGAAAACCCTCTATATTTCCCTCTTGGAAAACCGGTGGGGAGGGGTGACTAGTGCCCAATGCATGAGCTAGTTTTTCTACCCAAGAAAGAATAGGTATGCAAGGCTACTAGTTTAGATTTAATCATTGTGTTTTCCACTTAAAATAAAAACACAATATAAATCTTATACTCCCTCCATATTTTCGGCACTTTTAACATAAAATGGATGATCCATTTTATTTTGTCATTTGTCAATTGTGACATATGTGACATGTTACTTGACATGTGAAATTGTAATGTATTTTTAACATATTAAAAATCAACATACTCATAAAATATGTCATATACAAAATCGACTAGTAATTCGTAATTACTTGTGCCAAAATGGTTTATCAAATTATAAATTACAACGTCTTGCATTTATAATAGATTATTCATTCAATTTTAATTTCAATTGTTTCGTAAACAATAATTTTATCGAAGTAATAAAACAATTCGATTACTTAGACCGTATCCAATTTAATCGAATTACAATAAGACACGTTAATCTTACTCACAAATCATCCGTCAATTTTAAGCAATCTAATTAACTCGTATCGGCATACGATTAATTAAATAATCAATTAAGAGTATTTCCCTATAGGTATGACCTAAGGGGATCAACTGATCACCACCGTTGCACGACAATAATGTCAAACTCTAGTCAGCCAATCATTACCGATATGTGTGGACCAGTTGACTGTAAAATATTACATCCCATATGTATTCTTAAAATGAGATTTAAACATGTGATCATCATGATCAACAGTTGTGATAGCATTATTGTCGGAGGACACATATTCCAACATTCTTCATATCTATCCCTCTTCCATTCGGCTTCTGGGATTTGACTTTCGAGTAAAATACGCAAGGATGGTATTTCTAGCTCGACTGGTTGTACGGCTTCCATGCCGTAGGTCAAACAGAAAGGAGTAGCCCCAGTGGGCGTCCTAACGGATGTACGGTATCCCCATAAAGCGAAGGGTATCTTTCTTGTCCAATCTCTATAGTTGTCAATCATTTTCTTGAGAATCGTGACAACATTTTTGTTTGTTGCCTCTACCGCGCCATTGGTTTGTGGTCTATATGGCGAGGAGTGGTGATGTTTGATCTTGTACTTGGCTAGCAATTGTTCAGTCACAGCTTGGAAATGTGACCCATTGTCATTGATGATCTCATGTGGGCAACCATATCGACAGATAATGTTGGTTTATATGAACTTCGCTACGTTCTTGGCCGTAAGACTGGTGTAGTAAGCTGCTTCTACCCATTTGGTGAAATATTCGATTGCTACTAGGATGAAACAGTGTCCTCCTGTTCCGGCTGGAGTGATCTTGTCGATGATGTCAATTCCCCAAGCAGAAAATGGCCATGGAGATGTCATGGTGTAAAGCAATGAGGGAGGGACATGTTGCACGTTCCCGAAAATCTGGCAATTATGGCAATATCTTACATATTTGATGCAATCAGATTCCATCGTGGTCCAATAATACCCTAGACGTGTGATTTTCTTTGCCATCACGGGTCCACTCATGTGAGGGCCACATTCTCCATCATGGACTTCTTCCATCACTTTCTGTGCCTGTGAATGATCAAGACAACGTAGGATTACACCAAGAGGTGTTCTTTTGTATAGCTCTCCTTGCATAAGAACGTATTGTGTTGGGAAATATGTCCTCAACAATAGTGCGATCACATGATTTAAATATCATTATTAAATCTCATATAAAGAATACGTAAGGGATGATTCAATTATATAGTCGACTGATCAACATTAATCGGTAACGATTGGCTTGCTAGAGTTTGACGTTACTGTCGTGGGACGGTGGTGGTCAGTTGATCCCTTAAGGTCACGCCTAAAGGATGATGCCCTTATCTATAAAGTTGATTAAATGTATGACGATGCAAGTTGATCAATTCCTTAAAATTGAACAATTCGATTTGTGAGAGAGAATAAATATCTTATTGTAATGGGATTAAATAAGATTTATTTTAGTAATAAAATGCTTTGTTACTAAAATTATTTATTGTTTGAGAAACAATAGAGATATGAATGAATGGTTAATTATAATTACAAGATATTGTGAATTATAATTACATGACCCATTTTATTTATGTGATCAAGTATCACTAGTCAAATTATTGGATGTAATTTAATTAATTCATAAAATGATATTTATGTGATAAATATGCATTAAAATTAATTAATAACATGTAGCATACTACATATGACATATTGTGTGACAAATGACAAATTGACAAAAATAAAATGGTAGTCCATTTTATAGAAGTCGACCTAAATATTGTGGGTGGTAGGCTTTAGTGGGTGATTATTTTATGTGATAAGAATAAATTAATAAAACCTACTCTACCTATTCTTACATACCTATAATATTGAGAAGAGCAAAAGGAAAAGAAATGATGTCATTTTGGCACTACGAAAACCGTGACACTCCCTTTGTGTGGAGGGGTTGTTGGTTATTATTTTCCTCTCTTACACATTCATATGATGATAATTCATTCATAAGCTTTTTCTCTCTTCTCCTTCATTTTCTCTAAAAACTTGAGAAACTTTGATCCAAATTGTTCAATGAAATTACTAAAATTATTAATGTAATATATGAGTGTTTGTAATCAATTTTAAAGTAAACTACTAAACTAATATCTTGCTAATATTACTTAGTGGAGATAAGGGATAGTCTTGGGTGCAATCAAGAGGAGAATCTCTACTTTGGGATTTTGAATGTTCATCCAATATTGGAAAGCTCAAGAACTAACAAGAAGGAGATCTTGTTGGTGCCCATTTGACCGAAATTTAATTGGTGAGAAATTGATTTTCTTATCTTATCTATTTTAGTTTGCATGCATAAGATTTGCAATTAATTTTATGAGTAAATTAATTAGAACATATATGAATATGTTGTATAATAAGATATAGATTTCTAACAAGCGGTATCAAGAGCACAAGGTTGTTTGCATGCAAATCGGTTATTGTTTTTCCGAGTTATACGATTAACATATAAAACTTATAAATTTGTGTTATTATGATATATCACGAAATTAATTTATGCATGTTAAAGTTTCTGATCCTAAAATGTATTTAGGATATTTTGGTTAATTTATGGATTTTTATTGTTCATTTTATATAATATTGGCATTAAAATGTGATTTTTATGATAAAAATGTCATTTTTGGACGCAAATTAGCTAAACTTCGAATTTTCAGGTGGTTTTTGGATATGTTTTCACATATATTATTTTTAGATGATCTGGAAATTTTCAAAATTTTTGGAGTTCTTATGCTCGAAATATGGATTTTTCATGATAAATATCGAATTTAAATGAAAAATAGGTTAATATGAGAAATATTTCGAATATGGTCATAGAAATTTATTATGTTGTCACATGAAATTTTACAAGATGTTTGTAAAATAATGGGCTATAATGAAGTCTTCATGCATGATTTATGGATTTTTGATGAAAAATAGCATAAATAGTGACTTAATTAGTGAAAAATTGCTAAAACATACTTCATGACTAAGAAAAAACGTCACATGTTGCATTTTATTATCTTTTTCAGATCTAAAATTGAAAAGTTGATGTGTATAATTTTTCTCATGTTTTTATGATTTTAATTAATAAATCGGATAAACCGCAACATTGTTTTTCCCGATAAATTTTCGAAATTTTTAACCTACGTTTTTTGAACATTATGAGTGTCATTGTTTTTTTTTCCAGAATGTACATGAGTTTAAATTTCAAATTTTGAATTTATTTGAAATTTTTATGATTTATTTGGAGTTTATAGCATTTTATTGTAATTTTGAGTCCATTAATGAACAATTTTAAGAAATATAAGTTAATTATTGTCAAATGGTTAGTGGAGACTAATTTTGAGTCCTAAGATGGTTAGGGTAATTAACTTGTGCATAAATATGAATTTATGTATTTTATTGTGATTTTATAAGGTTGAATCACGCAAATCCGTAAAAACCGTTTAATATACGATATTGGCTCCTTAAAGGCGATTTAGCATAAAATTGGGCATGTTCATACATATTATAATGCTGCATTTTATTTATGATTGTCATAATTTTATTTTTATGTAATTTTTGAATTATGTAATTTTACTTAGTATGGCCTTATTTTTTAATTGGTATTACCCGAAATGTATGGGAATATCGATTCGGTTGTAATTTATTGTGATCTCGTATCACCGTTTTGTAATTTAATAGATTCATTTTATTTTAATTACAAATGTATAATAGGAAATTATGTAATTTGTTATGTAGTTTAATTATTTCGGAGTTCCTTGAAGACGGTGTCACTCAAGAAGGCGATACATAAAGACGGTGTTACCTCGAGATGCATGCCAAAACCGAAGTTCAAGGGACCAATGGAGTTGGTTTCCGAATATGTAATAGTTAATTAGATTTTCTATTTTAGGAAGGCCATACTAGGATTTAATTTATGCTTTGCATTTTATTTATATGTTGCATGCATCGCTAAATCGCCATAACTAAAACATGCATCATTCTTTTAATCGAGTTTATCGACCATGTCAATTACAATTATCGTAGTTCACCGCTTTAGTTCACTTAAAACGTGATAGATAATAAATTGACATGACCTCTCGCTTAAAATAATCATTTGAGACTTAGCCTTACCAAAAATTAGAAACCATGAAGTACCAGTTTCGCAAGGGAGTTGAGCCGGCTTTACCGTAAGACAAACCTTGTTACGTTGGTGAAGTGGGTGATAAATTTCTATCCACCGAATTCATGTTGATGCGGGATGAATCGGCCCTACCGTGCCCAAATTGATGTGGATTTGGATCATGGACACATTTATTCGAAATTTGGATTGAGCTCAACGGAAGTATTCATGACCGTAGTCGCATGTGTTCCGGGCTAAAGATAAATGTTAATGTAATTTTATCAACCAAGAGTTCTAAAAGTAGAATCGATTAAAGAGTTAATCCACCGAGTTATATTGATAAGGGATGAATCGGCCCTACCTTGCCCAAATTAATATGAATTTGGATCTTGGAATCATTTATCATAGTTGGGTAGAGGTCACTATGTAAATGCTTTACTTGTTATTTACAAGTATTATTATAACGATAAATGTTAAGTTTTCCACTATTCCGTTATCATACTGTTCTATTTCTTTACCACTATTCATATACGATTTCATTTTGATTTTTAATTCAAATCTCCATTAAAACATCGTAACTAAAGACAAATTTGAATTTTGCTTCTAAAACCTCAAATGAACCATTGCTAAGGATCTCTTGTAAAGAGTATAGGTTAAAGTTATTCATTATCAAACAGGTTTTTGATTCTTGACTAACACATCTATTTGCAATGGATTGTTTTTCATATACTTAAATGAATTAAGTACCTTGAAGCGATAAATTGTTTTGGTAATTAGATTTGTCGGAAATCGTAATAGACCAAAATACCGCAACCACTTCAATGAAAGTTTTAAGACTAAAACGAACAAATGAAGAGTAATCTTCATGAATTCAATTTTGCTGCTTAAAGCAAAGACTCATTGAAATGAGTGGGAGCATTCTCTTAAACCGTTAAGATGAGGACGAGGTTCAAGAAGTAAAAATAGAATGGAATTGATACAAGGTAATGTTAAAAGTAACGTTATTGAGAATGACAATACTAAACCTATCAATCCCGACCGATAAAGTTTCCATTGTCTTAAATGTTGGACACTAGAAAGGAAACTACTCCAAGTTGTTAAAGAATAAGCAAGTTAGTTGTGGGACATCTAATAAGACTTAGTTCTTTATTTATTTAATTGACATACATTTTGCTAGTACTACTTCGCCAATATTAAAAACCAGTGGAGGTTTTCATCATTGTACTTGATACATAGGATGATTAGAATATGACAACTAGCAATAATGATGTTGAGAGATAGAGTCTTTGTGTATTCAATCTAGTTTTTGAGTTTAAAGTTGTACTTAATTGTGACGATTAAGTGCACAAACTCTAAATAAGAATATAAACTTGTTAAGATACAAAAGGGTTTCACTTTTGTGACCCTACACACCACGATTTGATATATAGCTAGCCCATTATCAAGGTGAGTATATTCTAAACCATACTAGAATAATATATCATGTAGATGATGCAAGACTCAAATTGGTAACCCAAGATTAAACCTTAAATTCTGGGATGATAAACGCAAAGAGTTATCGAGTACTCTTGAAACCATTAGAATGTTAATGGTATATGCGTATCTTATATTCAAAGCAAGATATCTCGTGCCTTTTGGTTGAAAAGGAGATCGAGGTTGTAAATCATCGATCCAAAATAGGTTGATCATTCTCTTTTACCAACGATTTAAGTTGACACTAATATGTTCACTTAATAAGGTAAATAGAGAAATCTTTGAAGAAGTTCAAAGTGTTCAAAGAATCACGATTTAGTCGTGATGGGATTATCAAAGTGAAGACTTTGATATAAGCCAAAGGAAATGTGATTTAGAATCACAAGTTAATCTCTCTTAGCACGCATTATGGAATAATGTGTGATTGAATAAGAATTCAAACGTTATTCGATATGGTTTGGACTTCAATCAAGTTACTTTGAGTTACTTGATCCTTTTGGGGATTTTATCATTTTGTCAAGATTATTTGACCACTAAATCTAAAACAATTCATATGAGATATGAAATGGTAGGGTACCATGTTTCTAAGTTTTCACAAGAAACAAATGCTCATTTCTCCATTTCAATTATCACGAGTACGACGGGTTTGCGGCTCGTGAAGCTGTCTTTCTAAAATACAAGTTTATTTCTAGAAGACAGAGTGGGAGAAATTATTCAAGAGCCACAAAGAATGTTATGTCGCAAGAAACTGGTCTTTCTTGGCTACATGAGACGTTTTGTATAAGACGTTGTTTCTTCAAAACCTAGGAGGTTAAAGTCATCACTTGTTGAAAATGATGAATAAGCAACTTACAAAGAAATTGTTTGATTCAAGTTGATTACTTCTGGAAAGTAATGAACATATGACTTACATAAGAGTATATAAGTCACAACTCATTACAAGGCTTAGAGCCATGAAAACCTGAAATAAAAAGGTTTGATTAGTGACAAAGGGTTTTTGCACTAATAAAGAGAGATTTCAAAGCAAGATTGGTGGCAAAGAGTTTTGCACTGGTTGAAATGCTTAAGTCTATTTGGATCTTCTTAGGGATCGTGTTTCATTATTATGAAATACATAGCGAGTGAATCTAAAACCCACTTCTTCAATAGAAGGAATGTATTTAATACATGTCTTGAGTTTTGAAGATTCTTGCAATCCTAAGATAATGTGGAACTTAAGAGAGGGTCTTAAGTAGGACATCAATGAGTTGGAATCAATGTTTTGAAGATGTTATAAAACTTTTCTCGATAAGTCGAGAAGTTGTGTTTATACATGGAGTTTAGTGGGAGTTACGGAAATTTTAATTAGTCTTATATGTGGATGACATATTGATCATTGTGAATGATTTAAGACTTGGAGAAATATAATACATCTTTAATATCCGGATTTATAAAGATTAATCTATATGATATTAGCGTCAAATAAGAAGTCTTATGTTGATAAGATTCATGACTAGTTCAATAAAATTGAACATATTTGATTGATTCCATTTGCTTCCGCTGTCGGATCAATTAAATGAGTAATGATGTATAACACTTCATATACTTTGAGTATGATGAATTGTTTTCAAAATCAAATTTAAGTAATCTTTACCAAGTAAGCCATAAAGATTACCCTTAAGTGCTTGCAGAAGCATTAAGGAAGTAAAGCAAAGTGTTTTTGATGCAATTTTGTGTAAGGGTGTTACACAAGTGACAATTGACAATTGAGATTGCGCATGGTTTCTGACTAAACCATAATCAAAACACATTAGGATGGTTAAGATACCATTGTGGCTATGTTAATTAAGAAGTAGATTTTCTAGAATCGTTCTAGGCAATAAAGAACAATGAGAGATATTTATAACGAAAATTGAGTACACTTGCAATCATGAGATGTGCAAGAGGATGAGTCCCGCACACTGTGAAAACAGTGGGAGCTATTCTTAGGCTAGAGGACCTATCTTGATTGGATCTCGACACGTACTCAGAAAGTTTTGTAATGCAAATGTATACATTACAAAGGAAAACAAGTATGTAGTAAGGTTGAGTAAGGTACAAGAAGTTGATAAAACCTACTAACCAAAGCCTTCTCATAGGCTTAACATGACGAGTCATGTCATTTCAATTAAATTGAGATGAACAACTACATTCAAGATCAAACTGGATTATAGAATATGAAGTAGTAATCAGGCATTGATTATTCATATGTGATAATCGCATTTGCCGTTCGAGTTTTTACCTTAAAAACTCTTTTCTTATACTTTGTTACATCCAAACGGGTTGTAGAGACAATATTGAACCCCGTTAAAGTGAATCCGGATTAACATGGTATTCGCCCATAGTCACTTGTATGAGATGACGTCTCGAAGTGACTATAGTGTGATGCGATTGATGGCAAGTTCAAGTGCCATAGAGTCATGTGAGATGACTAGTCGATCACATAGGCAGACTGTTAAGAACACTTTGTCGGGCAGTGACCGCTTATAGAGTTCTGGCAAATTTATATAGCCTGGTCGTGGCGAGAGCTACTATAGTATTCTAATGAGTCGATTCTTTTGACTAAAGACTGTTCGCCTAAGATGGCACAGTTTCAGATTAGCTTTGATTTATGTTACTACGACCTTCGTAAATGGGGTCAAATGGGCATATTTTGGGTTATGATGGTTGTGGCTAGTCGAAGGGAATAAGTGCGATAGGAATTGTCCACCCCTTTGTCAGGGTTAAAACAATATCTCAGGGCCACTCGATGAGTAATGAACTGGAAATGCGTGGCCACGCTCGAAAGGTATCTATGATAGATAAATCCGGTCAATCAGTTATTCTCCAGATCGAGGAAACCACTCTCGATATGATCACTTGCAAGTACGAACCGAAAGACACCTTGCATTGAGTGGGAGATAGTAATAAGACAAGAGAATTGGTGACGCACACTTGTCGAGGACAAGTGGGAGATTGTTGGGAAATGTGTCCTCAACAATAGTGCGATCACATGATGTAAATATCATTATTAAATCTCATATAAAGAATACGTAAGGGATGATTCATTTTATAGTCAACTGATGATCAACATTAATCGGTAACGATTGGCTTGCTAGAGTTTGACGTTACTGTCGTGGGACGGTGGTGGTCAGTTGATCCCTTAAGATCACACCTAAAGGATGATGCCCTTATCTATAAAGTTGATTAATTGTATGACGATGCAAGTTGATCAATTCCTTAAAATTGAACAATTCGATTTGTGAGAGAGAATAAATATCTTATTGTAATGGGATTAAATAAGATTTATTTTAGTAATAAAATGTTTTGTTACTAAAATTATTTATTGTTTGAGAAACAATAGAGATAGGAATGAATGGTTAATTATAATTACAAGATATTATGAATTATAATTACATGACCCATTTTATTTATGTGATCAAGTATCACTAGTCAAATTATTGGATGTAATTTAATTAATTCATAAAATGATATTTATGTGATAAATATGCATTAAAATTAATTAATAACATGTAGCACACTACATATGACATATTGTTTGACAAATGACAAATTGACAAAAATAAAATGGTAGTCCATTTTATAGAAGTGGACCTAAATATTGTGGGTGGTAGGCTTTAGTGGGTGATTATTTTATGTGATAAGAATAAATTAATAAAACCTACTCTACCTATTATTACACACCTATAATATTGAGAAGAACAAAAGGAAAAGAAATGATGCCATTTTGGCACTACCAAAACCGTGACACTCCCTTTGTGTGGAGGGGTGGTTGGTTATTATTTTCCTCTCTTACACATTCATATGATGATAATTCATTCATAAGCTTTTTCTCTCTTCTCCTTCATTTTCTCTAAAAACTTGAGAAACTTTGATCCAAATTGTTCAAAGAAATTACTAAAATTATTAATGTAATATATGAGTGTTAGTAATCAATTTTAAGGTAAACTACTAAACTAATATCTAGCTAATATTATTTAGTGGGGATAAGGGATAGTCTTGGGTGCAATCAAGAGGAGAATCTCTACTTTGGGATTTTGAATGTTCATCCAATATTGGAAAGCTCAAGAACTAACAAGAAGGAGATCTTGTTGGTGCCCATTTGACCGAAATTTAATTGGTGAGAAATTGATTTTCTTATCTTATCTATTTTAGTTTGCATGCATAAGATTTGCAATTAATTTTATGACTAAATTAATTAGAACATATATGAATATGTTGTATAATGAGATATAGATTTCTAACAGGGAAGCTAGCAAGCGGATAGCGCGTTGTCCCTTTTTGTCCATTTCTAGTGGATAGGTGCCATTGAGTTTGAAGTTCAGGATTGCTTGGAACCAAGGTTCCTCCGTAATTTCCTCTTCATTGGTGATTTAATGCACATAAGCTGGCTCAGATCGTCGTTCGATGCATAAAGGCATTTCTACCATGCTATCCGGCATATTAATCAAAGATGCAAGTTTTGCAAGAGCATCTGCAAATTGATTTTCTTCTCGAGGTAGGTGTAGGTAGGTTACTTGATCGAAGAATTTGGCTACTTGGTCTATTTTGTCTTGATAAGGTGCTAAGCTTTCGCTTCGGATTTTCCAAGATCCCGTAATTTGGTTGATGATCAAAGAGGAATCCCCATGTACTCGAAGATTCTTGATGCCTAAACTTACTGCTGCTTGCAATCCAATGAGACAGGCTTCGTATTCTGCAGCGTTATTTGTCACCTCGAAGTCGAGTTTGGCAGAGATTGGTGTATGCTCGCCTTCAGGAGAAATGAACAATACTCCTATTCCAAATCCTCTTAAGTTTGATGCCCCATAAAAATAGAGGTCCCAGGAGTCTACATCCGTTTGGAGTATATCCTCATCCGGAAATGACCATGTGTCCATCGTTTGCGTATAATTGATGGGATTTTCTGTGAAGAATTCGGCAATGGTGTGCCCATTTATGACTTTCAAAGGCACATACTTGAGATCGAACTCAGAGAGCATCAAAGTCCATCTCGCTAAACGTCCATTGGGAACGGGTTTCTCGAAGAGGTATTTGACAGGATCCATTTTGGAGAATATTTTGACGGAGTAGCTAAGCATGTAATAGCGTAGCTTCTTCGTTGCCCACACAAGAGCGAGGCATGTCTTCTCGAGTGGCGTGTATCTGTACTCGTACTCCAAGAACTTCTTACTAAGGTAGTAGATGGCTCTTTCTTCTTTTCCTACAGTTTGAGCTAGCATGGCGCCCATGGCCGTTTCAGTTACCGTGAGATATAAACCAAGAGGTTGATCTCGTTGAGGTGGCATGAGCACTGGTGGTTTGGCTAGTATTTCTTTGATTCAGTCGAAAGCCTTCTGGCAGTCATCATCCCACATGGTGTGATCTGTTTTCTTTAACTTCTTGAAGATAGGTTCGCAGATTATGGTGAGCTTCGATATGAATCGACTTATGTATTGTACCTTGCCTAGGAATCCCATAACTTCTTTCTCTGTTTGAGGTTGCGGCATTTCGATTAGACATTTGATCTTTGAAGGGTCTATTTCTATACCTTGTTGGCTGACAACGTATCCCAGAAGTTTGCCAGATGTCACTCCGAATGCGCATTTCTGAGGATTGAGCCTCATGTTGTACTTCCGTAGCCTTGAGAAGAATTTGCGAAGGTTCGCAATGTGTCCCTCTCTTTTCTTGGACTTGACAATCATGTCGTCTACGTATACCTCAACTTCTTTATGCATCATGCCATGTAAGAGCGTAGTTGCGGTGCGTTGGTATGTAACTCCGGCGTTGATTAACCGAAACGGCATAACCGTGTAACAATAGGTTCCCCACTGAGTGACGAAAGCGGTCTTATGCATGTCCTCTAAGGCCATCTTAATCTGGTTATATCCTGCGTATTCGTCCATGAAGGATAGTAACGCGTGATCCGCCGTATTATCCACTAATATGTCGATATGTGGGAGAGGAAAGTCATCCTTAGGACTTGCTTTGTTTAAGTCCCTAAAACCAACACAAACACGGATTCTCCCATCCTTTTTGGGTACGGGTACTATGTTATCTACCCAGTTTGAATACTCGAAAACTTTGATGAACCCGGCTTTGAATTATTTGTCGACTTCTTCTTTGATCTTGAGAGCCCATTCTGTCCTCATTCGACGAAGCTTCTGTTTCACTGGTTTGAAACTTGGTTTGATTGGGATTCTATGATCTGCAATGTCCCTGTCTATCCCTGGCATATCTTTGTAGGACCAAGCAAAAACGTCTTTGAACTCGTGTAGGAGGTCTATGAAATTGGCCCTTTCGGTGGGGCTCAAGGTTGTCCCTACCCTAGTTCTTGGGGTTCTAGTTCAGTTCCTACGTTGATGGGTTCATTATTCTCTATCACTGGTCCCCCTTCTCCTTCTTGTAATATTTCTTTAGCTATGTAGGGAGGTATTTCGATTGAGTCAGGGGCTGGGTCATTCTCATTACCATCGTAAACAGAATTGCATTCAAGATAACACGAAGAGTAAGCAAAACCTGATTTATTCATATTAAGATTTGAGAAAAGTTGAAACAAAGAAGCCATCTGATCTGTGGTCAGTGGCGGTAAAGGGACAGCGGTTGGGACATTTCCCGAACTACTGTTGCTATTTGACACTAAGCTAGGAGAAACGAGGGAGTGGGATTGACGACAGGAGGAGACTCTCTAGGAACTTCTCTAGACTCCGACTCCGACTCCGACTCTGACTCTGACTCGAATTCATCGTCTTCTGGTTCTCCTTTGAACATCTCTCATTCTCCAGTGGTGAGCTTGAAGAGTCTTCCTTAATTGTTTGTCCACTTGATCGATTTTCTCCATCCTTTCTGCTGATTGATGCTGGTTTCTGTGATTAATGCGGTAGGGTTGAAGTGATCATCTTGAAGTATCATGGTAATGATCTCTTCCTGCGCGGCTCTAACAAATCGATCTTCTCCAAATAGTAGACTTACGGCTTGTTCGTCTAGGCAAGGTGCTTGACGAGTCTTGACGGTAGGAACCGTTTCTGGAGGAATGAAGTAGCAATCGTGAAAGATCTCGATTCCGGCTAACTTCCTTTCGAGATAGTGCCAAGGTTCGGGAAATCCATGAAAGAGCTCTTGACTTCCTTCCCTAACGAAGTATCCATTTAGGGTAGGGAGATAGGGTCGCATTTGGATTCCCATATTCTTACGGTTTTGAAATTGAGCGAGCATCTCGAGAACTTCCTCTTTGGTAGGTTTGTATCCTAGTCCAAGGGGTATTATTTGTGAATTACCCTCTTTGTAGGGTGCAAAGGTGTTTCTTCGAATAGGATTCAAAGGCATTCCCGGGAAGTATCCCTGGGTTTTGAGTATGTGGTTGACCACTAAGTTAGAGTAGGGATTGAACTATAATGGTGCCAATTCACTCTCTATGACATTTATGATATGGAATCCCCCAAGTTCATGTACTGGATCTGCAAGGACTTGATTGCTTGACTTCTTTTTTATTATTACCTTGATGGGAGACGAAGTGATCGTCACCACCTTACCATTTAGTGGGATTTTGATTTTCTGGTGGAGTGTGGATATTATCGCTTTGGAAGCATGAATCCAGGGTCTTCCCAGAAGTATGTTGAAGGATGCCTCAATGTCCACTATCTGGAAATTGACCTTTCGCTCAATCGGCCCTATTGCTATGGTTAGGTCAACAAGTCCTACCACCTTTCGTCATGTACCATCATAATGCGCAAACACCTTGGTTGGTAGGGGTCCAATCTGATTCTTTCATGCTAAATTTGTATGCCGTTTTCAAGGGTATGACATTGACTGCGGATCCATCATCTACCAAAGTCATTGGCACATTCTTCTTTAAGCAAATGACAAGGATATAAAGAGCCAAGTTATGACTAGCACCGAAGGGTGGCAAATCCTCATCCGAGAAAGTAATTGGATTACTTAGCTTTGGTGATTCTTGGAAGACCAAGTTGACCATGTCGTCGGGTGTGGAGTTATGTGCCACATTTAGTTTGGCCAAAGCTTGCAGTAAAGCTTGGCGATGTGGGAATGAGCTTGCCACTAGTTGCCAGACTGAAAGATTAGCCTTTGTCTTCTGTAGTTGTTTTAGCAAATGGTCGGTAGAGCCTTCTTCATTATCATTTGGTGTGACCTCATTGGTTGGACCGTTTGCTATGGGACCATTTTGGGAAGTGTTTTGGTATGGGCGTCCTGAACGACTGAGATGGTCTACATCTTGATCTTCACAATTCTGGACTATTTCCTCACTGACTTTGACTAAGTAGTGTTCAGTGAGATACTCGTCTTCATCATCATCGACCCATATTCCATTGATAGTAACAAGTTCTCTCATTCTCATGATTTCAGCTTCTAATTGGATAATCTGGTCGACTAGTTCATCAACCATGGCTACTACTTCTTGCATTGTAGTGTTTTGAGAGAAAACTAGTGGTGCGCGTTCTTTAGATGTGGCGTTGGGATCACGTAGGGTTGCCACTGCACTCTCTAGCTCCACGACTTGCCTATTCACACTTTTTGCCCATGTGATGAAATCAGTGATGGTTGGAGAAATGGTGGAGTAGTTTCCTTCATTTTCTATTGCATGAACTTCATTTTCGACTGGAGAGATGAGATGTGAACAATCTATGGTAGATTCCTCACTTGTAATCACTAGAATTCCAAGAGGATTCTGAGTGTTGTTAGGTTTACCTCCAGGTGGTATTGGTAGGCGACCGTCTTCAATCATATCTTGAAGTACATTTTTCAGTTTGTAGCATTTCTCTGTATCATTTCCCTTACCTCTATGGTATTCGCAATACGAATTTTCATCCCAGAACTTGGATTTCTTTTCTGGTTCGGGTGTAGGGCCTATGGGTTGAAGTTTGCCAAGTTTCATCAACCTTTTCAGAGCGTTGGAATATGTGTCCCCTAGATTTGTGAATTTCCTTGGAGGGGTACTTTTCTTAGATGGCTCGAGGAGGTTAACTTCATCAGCTTGCTAGTAAAGCCGTAGGAACGACTTGTTGAGCCTTGATATCTGTAGATACCTCATTTCTGCACCTCCCGCAAACCACCCGGTGATGATTGGGCCGCATGTTTGATACGCGGAACGATTTGTGACAGTTCGTAAGTTTATCGTCAAGTGATTGCTCAAACATTTATGTCTACCTCTTAATTGTCATCTACGCGCCGATACGGTCGTTTTGACAGTAATTAGAGTACATTTGGAGTCTGGGCCTAAAACCGTCTTCATTTTCTGATAACCGCTAAAATCCCGAGTCAGAATGTTCTGGAATGTTCCGGATATTTCTATTCCATATTTCAAAATCTTTTAATCTTTGGTAAAGAATTTCCCGTAATATTCATACAAAATATTAAGGAAAATAAGATTAATCCGTTATTCCATAAATTAAACAGGGAAATCTTTCTTCCGCAGGAGGAAACCACTTGGGAACAGACGCAGCAGGTGCTGCGCCTCTTCCAAGAGACGCAGTCACTGCTGCGCCTATTCCCAAGTCCTTTTTCTGCGTATTTTTCGTATCTTTTCATATCTTTTCGAGATTCACTTCCAAAGTCTCTCCGAAAACCCTAGTTCTTTCACGTGATTAGTATAAATAGGAGCCTTCGCTCCTCATATTTCTCACGCGAGTGTCCGCCCTTCTCTTCTCCCTTTGCATTCTAGACCACGTTCTTACTTTTTGGCGCCTACGTGCTTAAACTTTCGACCACGTAAGCTCGAATCTTTCTGAGTACCAGCCTTGTTTTGCATGACCGACCAATTTGACCAACTCCACCATAATCAACTTTAATCAATCTTAATCGTTTTCCTCTTACGAGGGCACTTTCGTTACATTCGAGTCGAGCATCACTTAAACATAAACTTAATTAGTTCATCTCGTTTCGTCAAACATGTAAGTCTGAGGGTGTAAATCCTTCTTTATTTATTGTTATTTACTTTTTGTAATCATCATGTAAGATTTATGTCGAAAGTACTTCTAAAACCGATTTGTAAAACCCTTTGTTTAAATCCTTTTTTACGGATTAATAGAAGACAGACGTCGAGAAAGGACGCAGCAACTGCTGCGCCTCTTTGAAGGGACGCAGCACCTACTGCGCCTCTTCGTGAGGCTGCCGCAGTTCCTGCTTCCTTTCTTCTTCCATCGTCTCCTGTTAGTTTCGTTCCTTTGTTTTCTTTTATCATTGTTTGCTCTTGTTTTGTTCACATAATAGTTTTACATATTATTAATCACCGTTAGCATATAATTCATCGTTAAATCCCGACTTAAATCCCTTATAACCAATATTTGCGGGTTTTCGTCATTAAAATCAATTCGGGTTGTAGAGATTCGATTCATTCATATTGAGTTTCTGGAATTCGATCTTTGATATATTTCCATCTGTCTATTATCATATCCGTCATTAGTTCTTCATTAATCCGTCATATTTAACCTAATTAGTTCACTCATGTCACTAATCAATCTTTCATTCATGTGATTAATTCGTCTACATTCGTTTCATCCATGTTCTATCGTTTTTATGACTCATTCACATGTAATTAATGTATTAAATCACTTTCATCCGAGTCGAATATCGTAATCAATCATTAAATTCACCCACGAATTCTAACAATTTGCAGTTCCGGCTTCACAACCAGAACTCAGCCTTGGAACAGACGCAGCAACTGATGCACCTCTTCCAGAGGGCGCAGTTCTAATGCGCCTGTTCCAGGTTGATTTCTGTCTCTGAACTTCCGTTCTGCCTTGACCTAGTTTTATTAGTTTACGTATTCAATTAATTTTCGTTCGTATTATCGCCTAATCTGTTCGTTTATTATTTCCCAAATTATCCGTTTTAAAAGTATTTTCGACATAAATTAATGAAACCGATGTAATTATTATAATTTTTCATTATTGTATTATTGTATTTCTTTTATCGCATTGTTTGTATGCCTTCATATGTAATTGAATCTAAATCCCTACTTCGACTCAATTGTATGTTAAATTAATTGTTCACCGACTTAGCTAATTCTTCATATGTTAGGATTAAAACTTGGATGTTGCATTGCATGCATATAATCGACAATATATCGAGTATAGAAAATTTTCCCTAATCATTAGTAGAGGCCGCTATCGAGGCGGGCGGGATTAGGTGTTCGATCAAAAGAGCTTCCTAATACGTACCCTCACCCCTTACTCCAGATCTCTGTGAACATCCGTGTTCATTGGCATCCACGAGAGTCATTCTAGACATAGAATGCTAAGGGTAACGAGTTCTTGGTGCCTATGTCACTACTTTGTGTCTTGACATGACACGAGGTATTCGAACGGTTTCCAATTTCCCACAATAAATTGGTGGCGACTCCACAAATGCAAACGCTTGTTTCCCAAGCGCCCCCGTGGCCTATGTCCACAGTTTGGCGACTCCGCTGGGGATAATACACTTACGTGTAGCCAAAAGGGTGAAACTTGAACAAGGTTAGGGAATAGTTTGTACAAGACAATTGTCGGTTTTCATAACTCGGTCTTCCTAGATCGTTTATTCGACCTTCCTAGGCCCAACCCAACCCATTCGACCAATCGTCCCGTCTAAACGGTCCTAATTCTTATTTGGGCCTAAGGATGGATAGCGATTGACGTCATCCATACCATGGTACTTAATCTTTTTTGTATCAAGGACTTTCACTACTTGAGGAAATGGACTAGGAATCGGCCTTACTCTTGTTTGGTACGAGCCTCTCCACAGACTTCGGGTTTGATTGTTCGGTATGGCAAGCCACCCTTTAAACCAACACCCTTTTAAATGCACTCAGCATCCCGTTATAATGCTTGTATAAATGTTTGTACCTTACGTGATCACCATTTCTAAACGAAACCATGACGATTTTTGTAAAATCAAAATCCCTTTAAAATGTAAATTTCGAAAAAGCCAATGATTAGCGCAAAACCAAGTCAAAACTCTGTCCATTTGTCGAGTCAAAATTCTGGGCACAAGCCCATTTCAAAACCTCACTTCGAGTCCACTCCTACAACGACACTATAGTTGACTAGGACATACATTTTCAAACTTTGTCATCTTTTCAAAACTCACTCGACACAAGTGGCACACACCCACTTCATAAGTAAAAACATTTCTCTCTTAGTAAGTGTGTTAGAATGGTCGATCGTGTTTTGATTCGTCGTCGATCTCTTATCCACTTTGCAAGATGGCTGAAACAAGCGACGTAAGCACCGACCAACCCCAGAATGGTAATGATCAAATCCTAACCGCGCTAGCTCGCCTCCAAGTTACTCAAGATCAAGTGCACGACCGCCTCGATACAATCGAAGGCCGAATTTATACCGTAGAAACGAGGTTGCCTCCTCGGGAAAGTGAAGTAGATGATGGATTTGTGAACACCTTCGGGGAAGAAAACCCTCCCATAGGAATGACTGCAGCTGATAAACGACTCCAATATTTGGAGGAACAATTGATGTATCTCAAAGGGGATGACATTTATAGGGAAAATAACCGTAAGTATGAGGCCGTGAGTTCCAAGTTGCCAACCAACTTCAACATGACGGATATCCCTAGATTCAAGGGGCACGAAAACCCTTTGAATCACATACGTGCTTTCAAGGACTACATGTCTATCAAAGGCATCAAACCCGAGATGTTTTTAAGGATCTTTCCTTCATCTCTTGACACCATCCCAAAGCAATGGTTCTACTCTCTAGAACATAAGAAGATCGCTACTTGGGAAGATGCCGCGGTCGAGTTTGCTAAGCAATATGCGGATAATGCTGAGATCCAAGTTAACATGCGCACTTTAGAGGTTCTTACCCAAAATGACAAAGAAGGTTTCACCGACTTCCTAAGTAGGTGGAGGAAGACTAGTACCCAACTAGTTGAACGCCCAGACGAAGCTACCCTCGTGGAAAATTTCGTGGACAACCTAAAACCCATCTATGCAAGTCATTTGAGGTACCAAAACATCAAAACTTTCAAAGACTTAACCGTACTAGGAACAAGGATCGAAGATGACATCCGTAAAGGGCTCTTGTCCAAAACGGTAGGCCGAGGATATCAAGGCTCAACAAGTCGTTCTTACGGCTCCACTAGCAAGACCGATGAAGTTAACCTCCTCGAGCCATCCAAGAAGAGTACCCCACCGAGGAAATTTACAAATCTTGGGGACACTTACTCCAATGCTCTAAAAAGGTTAATGAAACAAGGCAAACTCCAACCCATAGGTCCTACACCCGAACCGGAAAAGAAATCCAAGTTCTGGGACGAGAATTCATACAGCGAATATCATAGGCGTAAGGGACATGACACAGAAAAATGCTACAAATTGAAAAATGTGATTCAAGACATGATTGAGGATGCTCGACTACCAATACCGCCGGGAGGTAAGCCCAACAACACTCAGAATCCTCTTGGAATTCTAGTGATCACAAGTGAAGAATCTACCTTAGATTGTTCACACCTCATTTCTCCAGTCGAAGATAAGATCCACGCGATCGAGAATGAAGGGTTCTACTCTACCATTTCCCCTACCATTACCGACTTCATCGCGTGGGCAAGGAGCTTGGATAGGCAGGTTTCGGAATTGGAAAATGTGGTGACGACTTTACATGACCCCAATGCAACACCTAAAGAACATGCGCCACTAATTTTCTCCCAAGATGCTACTATACAAGAAGTAGTCGCCGTGGTTGATAAACTAAT